>NW_026902714.1:1602858-1857981 GCF_943734735.2 Anopheles gambiae
GGATAACTTGGGACACCTTGGAACAACCTCGGAAGTCATTCTAGAGAGTTTGTATGAACCTTGGGCACTCCTTGGGACAACCTCGGAAGTCATTCTAGAGTGTTTGTATGAACCTTGGGGACACCTTGGGACACCTTGGGACAACCTCGGAAGTCATTCTAGAGTGTTTGTATGAACCTTGGGGACACCTTGGGACACTTTGGGACAACCTCGGAAGTCATTCTTGAGTGTTTGTATGAACCTTGGGCACACCTCAGGACAACCCCTGAAGTCATTCTAACGTGTTTGTATGAACCTTGGGGACACCTTGGGACAACCTCTGAAGTCATTCTAGAGAGTTTGTATGAACCTTGGGCACACCTAGGGACAACCTCGTTAGTCATTCTAGAGTGTTTGTATGAACCTTGGGGACATCTTGGAACAACCGCGGAAGTCATTCTAGATTGTTTGTATGAACCTTGGGGACACCTTGGGACAACCTCTGAAGTCATGCTAGCTTATTTGTATGAAACTTGGGGACACCTTGGGACACCTTGGGACAACCTCTGAAGTCATTCTAGAGTGTTTGTTTGAACCTTGGGACACCTTGGGACACCTTGGGACAACCTCTGAAGTCATGCTAGCTTTTTTGTATGAAACTTGGGGACACCTTGGGACACCTTGGGACAACCTCGGAAGTCATTCTAGAGTGTTTGTATGAACCTTGGGGACACCTTGGGACAACCTCGGAAGTCATTCTAGATTGCTTGTATGAACCTTGGGGATACCTTGGGACACCTTGGGACAACCTCGGAAGTCATTCTATAGTGTTTGTATGAACCTTGGGGACACCTTGGGACACCTTGGAACAACGTCGAAAGTCATTCTAGAGTGTTTGTATGAACCTTGGGGACACCTTGGAACAACCTCTGAAGTCATTCTAGATTGCTTGTATGAACCTTGGGGATACCTTGGGACACCTTGGGACAACCTCGGAAGTCATTCTATAGTGTTTGTATGAACCTTGGGGACACCTTGGGACAACCTCGGAAGTCATTCTAGAGTGTTTGTATGAACCTTAGGGACACCTTGGGACAACCTCAAAAGTCATTCTAGAGAGTTTGTATGAACCTTGGGACACCTTGGGACAACCTCGGAAGTCATTTTAGAATGTTTGTATGAACCTTGGGGACACCTTGGGACAACCTCGGAAGTCATTCTAGAGAGTTTGTATGAACCTTGGGCACACCTTGGGACAACCTCTGAAATCATGCTAGAGTGTTTGTATGAACCTTGGGGACACCTTGGGACAACCTCGAAAGTCATTCTAGAGTGTTTGCATCAATCTTGGGCACACCTTGGGACAACCTCGGAAGTCATTCTAGAGTGTTTGTATGAACCTTGGGAACACCTCAGGACAACCGCGGAAGTCATTCTAGAGTGTTAGTATGAACCTTGGGCACACCTTGGGACAACCTCGGAAGTCATTCTAGAGTGTTTGTATTAACCTTGGGCACACCTTGGGACAACCTCGCAAGTCATTCTAGAGTTTTTGTATGAACCTTGGGGACACCTTGGGACAACCTCTGAAGTTATTCAAGATTGCTTGTATGAACCTTGGGGACACCTTGGGACACCTCAGGACAACCTCGGAATTCATTCTAACGTGTTTGTATGAACCTTGGGGACACCTAAAGACAACCTCTGAAGTCATTCTAGAGAGTCTGTATGAACCTTGGGGACACCTTGGGACAACCTCTGAAGTCATTCTAGATTGCTTGTATGAACCTTGGGGACACCTTGGGACACCTTGGGACAACCTCGGAAGTCATGCTAGATTGTTTGTATGAACCATGAGGACACCTTGGGACACCTTGGGACAACCTCGGAAGTCATGCTAGCTTTTTTGTATGAAACTTGGGGACACCTTGGGACACCTTGGGACAACCTCGGAAGTCATTCTAGAGTGTTTGTATGAACCTTGGGGACACCTTGGGACAACCTCGGAAGTCATTCTAGATTGCTTGTATGAACCTTGGGGACACCTTGGAACACCTTGGGACAACCTCTGAAGTCATTCTAGATTGTTTGTATGAACCTTGGGGACACCTTGGGGACACCTTGGGACAACCTCGGAAGTCATTCTAGATTGCTTGTATGAACCTTGGGGACACCTTGGGACAACCGCGGAAGTCATTCTAGATTGTTTGTATGAACCTTGGGGACACCTTGGGACAACCTCGGAAGTCATTCTAGATTGCTTGTATGAACCTTGGGGACACCTTGGGACACCTTGGGACAACCTCTGAAGTCATTCTAGATTGTTTGTATGAACCTTGGGGACACCTTGGGACACCTTGGGACAACCTCGGAAGTCATTCTAGAGTGTTTGTATGAACCTTGGGGTCACCTTGGGACAACCTCGGAAATCATTCTAGAGTGTTTGTATGAACTTTGGGGACACCTTGGGACACCTTGGAACAACGTCGAAAGTCATTCTAGAGTGTTTGTATGAACCTTGGGGACACCTTGGGACACCTTGGGACAACCTCTGAAGTCATTCTAGAGTGTTTGTATGAACCTTAGGGACACCTTGGGACAACCTCAAAAGTCATTCTAGAGAGTTTGTATGAACCTTGGGCACACCTTGGGACAACCTCTGAAATCATGCTAGAGTGTTTGTATGAACCATGGGGACACCTTGGGACAACCTCGGAAGTTATTCTAGAGAGTCTGTATGAACCTTGGGCACACCTTGGGACAACCTCTGAAATCATGCTAGAGTGTTTGTATGAACCTTGGGGACACCTTGGGACAACCTCGAAAGTCATTCTAGATTGCTTGTATGAACCTTGGGGATACCTTGGGACACCTTGGGACAACCTCGGAAGTCATTCTATAGTGTTTGTATGAACCTTGGGGATATCTTGGGACACCTTGGGACAACCGCGGAAGTCATTCTAGAGTGTTTGTATGAACCTTGGGGACACCTTGAGACAACCTCGGAAATCATTCTAGAGTATTTCTATGAACCTTGGGGACACCTCAGCACAACCGCGGAAGTCATTCTAGAGTGTTTGTATGAACCTTGGGCACACCTTGGGACAACCTCTGAAGACATTATTGATTGCTTGTATGAACCTTGGGGACACCTCGGGACACCTTGGGACAACCTCTGAAGTCATTCTAGATTGTTTGTATGAACCTTGTGGACACCTTGGGCACACCTTGGGACAACCTCGGAAGTCATTCTAGAGTGTTTGTATGAACCTTGGGGTCACCTTGAGACAACCTCGGAAGTCATTCTAGAGTGTTTGTATGAACCTTGAGGACACCTTGGGACACCTTGGAACAACGTCGAAAGTCATTCTAGAGTGTTTGTATGAACCTTGGGCACACCTCAGGACAACCTCTGAAGTCATTCTAGAGTGTTTGTATGAACCTTGAGGACATCTTGGGACAACCTCGGAAGTCATTCTAACGTGTTTGTATGAACCTTGGGGACACCTTGGGACAACCTCTGAAGTCATTCTAGATTGTTTGTATGAACCTTGGGGACACCTCAGGACAACCTCGGAAGTCATTCTAGAGTGTTTGTATGAACCTTGGGGACACCTTGGAACAACCGCGGAAGTCATCCTAGATTGTTTGTATGAACCTTGGGCACACCTTGGTTTAACCTCGGAAGTCATTCTAGAGTGTTTGTATGAACCTTGGGGACACCTTGGGACACCTTGGGACAACCTCGGAAGTCATTCTAGAGTGTTTGTATGAACCTTGGGACACCTTGGGACAACCTCGGAAGTCATTTTAGAATGTTTGTATGAACCTTGGGGACACCTTGGGACAACCTCGGAAGTCATTCTAAAGAATCTGTATGAACCTTGGGCACACCTTGGGACAACCTCTGAAATCATGTTAGAGTGTTTGTATGAACCTTGGGGACACCTTGGGACAACCTCGAAAGTCATTCTTGAGTGTTTGCATCAATCTTGGGCACACATTGGGACAACCTCGGAAGTCATTCTAGAGTGTTTGTATGAACCTTGGGGACACCTTGAGACAACCTCGGAAATCATTCTAGAGTATTTCTATGAACCTTGGGGACACCTTGGGACAACCTCAAAAGTCATTCTAGAGTATTTCTATGAACCTTGGGGACACCTCAGGACAACCGCGGAAGTCATTCTAGAGTGTTTGTATGAACCTTGGGCACACCTTGGGACAACCTCTGAAGACATTATTGATTGCTTGTATGAACCTTGGGGACACCTCGGGACACCTTGGGACAACCTCTGAAGTCATTCTAGATTGTTTGTATGAACCTTGGGGACACCTTGGGCACACCTTGGGACAACCTCGGAAGTCATTCTAGAGTGTTTGTATGAACCTTGGGCACACCTTGGGACAACCTCGGAAGTCATTCTAGAGTGTTTGTATGAACCTTGGGCACACCTTGGGACACCTTGGGACAACCTCTGAAGTCATTCTAGAGTGTTTGTATGAACCTTGGGGACACCTTGGGACACTTTGGGACAACCTCGGAAGTCATACTAGAGTGTTTGTATGAACCTTGGGCACACCTTGGGACAACCTCGGAAGTCATTCTAGAGTGTTTGTATGAACCTTGGGGACACCTTGGGACACCTTGGGACAACCTCTGAAGTCATTCTAGAGTGTTTGTATGAACCTTGGGGACACCTTGGGACACTTTGGGACAACCTCGGAAGTCATTCTAGAGTGTTTGTATAAACCTTGGGCACACCTTGGGACAACGTCGGAAGTCATTCTAGAGTGTTTGTATGAACAGCTTGGGACAACCTCTGAAGTCATTCTAGATTGCTTGTATGAACCTTGGGCACACCTTGGGACACCTTGGGACAACCTCTGAAGTCATTCTAAAGAGTCTGTATGAACCTTGGGCACACCTTGGGACAACCTCTGAAATCATGTTAGAGTGTTTGTATGAACCTTGGGGACACCTTGGAACAACCTCGGAAGTCATTCTAAAGAGTCTGTATGAACCTTGGGCACACCTTGGGACAACCTCTGAAATCATGTTAGAGTGTTTGTATGAACCTTGGGGACACCTTGGGACAACCTCTGAAGTCATTCTAGAGTGTTTGCATCAATCTTGGGCACACATTGGGACAACCTCGGAAGTCATTCTAGAGTGTTTGTATGAACCTTGGGAACACCTTGGGACAACCGCGGAAGTCATTCTAGAGTGTTTGTATGAACCTTGGGGACACCTTGAGACAACCTCGGAAGTCATTCTAGAGTGTTTGTATGAACCTTGGGCACACCTTGGGACAACCTCGGAAGTCATTCTAGAGTGTTTGTATGAACCTTGGGCACACCTTGGGACAACCTCTGAAGACATTATTGATTGCTTGTATGAACCTTGGGGACATCTCGGGACACCTTGGGACAACCTCTGAAGTCATTCTAGATTGTTTGTATGAACCTTGGGGACACCTTGGGCACACCTTGGGACAACCTCGGAAGTCATTCTAGAGTGTTTGTATGAACCTTGGGCACACCTTGGGACAACCTCGGAAGTCATTCTAGAGTGTTTGTATGAACCTTGGGCACACCTTGGGACACCTTGGGACAACCTCTGAAGTCATTCTAGAGTGTTTGTATGAACCTTGGGGACACCTTGGGACACTTTGGGACAACCTCGGAAGTCATTCTAGAGTGTTTGTATAAACCTTGGGCACACCTTGGGACAACGTCGGAAGTCATTCTAGAGTGTTTGTATGAACAGCTTGGGACAACCTCTGAAGTCATTCTAGATTGCTTGTATGAACCTTGGGCACACCTTGGGACACCTTGGGACAACCTCTGAAGTCATTCTAGATTGTTTGTATGAACCTTGAGGACACCTTGGGACACCTTGGGACAACCTCGGAAGTCATGCTAGCTTATTTGTATGAAACTTGGGGACACCTTGGGACACCTTGGGACAACCTCTGAAGTCATTCTAGAGTGTTTGTATGAACCTTGGGGATAACTTGGGACACCTTGGAACAACCTCGGAAGTCATTCTAGAGAGTTTGTATGAACCTTGGGCACACCTTGGGACAACCTCGGAAGTCATTCTAGAGTGTTTGTATGAACCTTGGGGACACCTTGGGACACCTTGGGACAACCTCGGAAGTCATTCTAGAGTGTTTGTATGAACCTTGGGGACACCTTGGGACACTTTGGGACAACCTCGGAAGTCATTCTAGAGTGTTTGTATAAACCTTGGGCACACCTTGGGACAACGTCGGAAGTTATTCTACAGTGTTTGTATGAACAGCTTGGGACAACCTCTGAAGTCATTCTAGATTGCTTGTATGAACCTTGGGACACCTTGAGACACCTTGGGACAGCCTCTGAAGTCATTCTAGATTGTTTGTATGAACCTTGAGGACACCTTGGGACACCTTAGCACAACCTCGGAAGTCATGCTAGCTTATTTGTATGAAACTTGGGGACACCTTGGGACACCTTGGGACAACCTCTGAAGTCATTCTAGAGTGTTTGTATGAACCTTGGGCACACCTTGGGACAACCTCTGAAGTCATTCTAGAGTGTTTGTATGAACCTTGGGGACACCTTGTGACACCTTGGAACTACGTCGAAAGTCATTCTAGAGTGTTTGTATGAACCTTGGGCACACCTCAGGACAACCTCTGAAGTCATTCTAGAGTGTTTGTATGAACCTTGAGGACATCTTGGGACAACCTCGGAAGTCATTCTAACGTGTTTGTATGAACCTTGGGGACACCTTGGGACAACCTCGGAAGTCATTCTAGATTGCTTGTATGAACCTTGGGGGTACCTTGAGACAACCTCGCAAGTCATTCTAGATTGTTTGTATGAACCTTGGGGACACCTTGGGACAACCTCGGAAGTCATTCTAGATTGCTTGTATGAACCTTGGGGACACCTTGGGACACCTTGGGACAACCTCTGAAGTCATTCTAGATTGTTTGTATGAACCTTGGGGACACCTTGGGACACCTTGGAACAACGTCGAAAGTCATTCTAGAGTGTTTGTATGAACCTTGGGCACACCTCAGGACAACCCCTGAAGTCATTCTAACGTGTTTGTATGAACCTTGGGGACACCTTGGGACAACCTCTGAAGTCATTCTAGAGAGTTTGTATGAACCTTGGGCACACCTAGGGACAACCTCGTTAGTCATTCTAGAGTGTTTGTATGAACCTTGGGGACATCTTGGAACAACCGCGGAAGTCATTCTAGATTGTTTGTATGAACCTTGGGGACACCTTGGGACAACCTCTGAAGTCATGCTAGCTTATTTGTATGAAACTTGGGGACACCTTGGGACACCTTGGGACAACCTCTGAAGTCATTCTAGAGTGTTTGTTTGAACCTTGGGCACACCTTGGGACAACCTCGGAAGTCATTCTAGAGTGTTTGTATGAACCTTGGGGACACCTTGGGACACCTTGGAACAACGTCGAAAGTCATTCTAGAGTGTTTGTATGAACCTTGGGGACACCTTGGAACAACCTCTGAAGTCATTCTAGATTGCTTGTATGAACCTTGGGGATACCTTGGGACACCTTGGGACAACCTCGGAAGTCATTCTAGAGTGTTTGTATGAACCTTGGGGACACCTTGGGACAACCTCGGAAGTCATTCTAGAGTGTTTGTATGAACCTTAGGGACACCTTGGGACAACCTCAAAAGTCATTCTAGAGAGTTTGTATGAACCTTGGGACACCTTGGGACAACCTCGGAAGTCATTTTAGAATGTTTGTATGAACCTTGGGGACACCTTGGGACAACCTCGGAAGTCATTCTAGAGAGTTTGTATGAACCTTGGGCACACCTTGGGACAACCTCTGAAATCATGCTAGAGTGTTTGTATGAAACTTGGGGACACCTCAGGACAACCTCGAAAGTCATTCTAGAGTGTTTGCATCAATCTTGGGCACACCTTGGGACAACCTCGGAAGTCAGTCTAACGTGTTTGTATGAACCTTGGGAACACCTTGGGACAACCGCGGAACTCATTCTAGAGTGTTTGTATGAACCTTGGGGACACCTTGAGACAACCTCGGAAATCATTCTAGAGTATTTCTATGAACCTTGGGGACACCTCAGGACAACCGCGGAAGTCATTCTAGAGTGTTAGTATGAACCTTGGGCACACCTTGGGACAACCTCGGAAGTCATTCTAGAGTGTTTGTATTAACCTTGGGCACACCTTGGGACAACCTCGCAAGTCATTCTAGAGTTTTTGTATGAACCTTGGGGACACCTTGGGACAACCTCTGAAGTTATTCTAGATTGCTTGTATGAACCTTGGGGACACCTTGGGACACCTCAGGACAACCTCGGAATTCATTCTAACGTGTTTGTATGAACCTTGGGGACACCTAAAGACAACCTCTGAAGTCATTCTAGAGAGTCTGTATGAACCTTGGGGACACCTTGGGACAACCTCTGAAGTCATTCTAGATTGCTTGTATGAACCTTGGGGACACCTTGGGACACCTTGGGACAACCTCGGAAGTCATGCTAGATTGTTTGTATGAACCATGAGGACACCTTGGGACACCTTGGGACAACCTCGGAAGTCATGCTAGCTTTTTTGTATGAAACTTGGGGACACCTTGGGACACCTTGGGACAACCTCGGAAGTCATTCTAGATTGCTTGTATGAACCTTGGGGACACCTTGGAACACCTTGGGACAACCTCTGAAGTCATTCTAGATTGTTTGTATGAACCTTGGGGACACCTTGGGGACACCTTGGGACAACCTCGGAAGTCATTCTAGATTGCTTGTATGAACCTTGGGGACACCTTGGGACAACCGCGGAAGTCATTCTAGATTGTTTGTATGAACCTTGGGGACACCTTGGGACAACCTCGGAAGTCATTCTAGATTGCTTGTATGAACGTTGAGGACACCTTGGGACACCTTGGGACAACCTCGGAAGTCATGCTAGCTTATTTGTATGAACCATGAGGACACCTTGGGGACACCTTGGGACACCTCAGGACAACCTCGGAATTCATTCTAACGTGTTTGTATGAACCTTGGGGACACCTAAAGACAACCTCTGAAGTCATTCTAGAGAGTCTGTATGAACCTTGGGGACACCTTGGGACAACCTCTGAAGTCATTCTAGATTGCTTGTATGAACCTTGGGGACACCTTGGGACACCTTGGGACAACCTCGGAAGTCATGCTAGATTGTTTGTATGAACCATGAGGACACCTTGGGACACCTTGGGACAACCTCGGAAGTCATGCTAGCTTTTTTGTATGAAACTTGGGGACACCTTGGGACACCTTGGGACAACCTCTGAAGTCATTCTAGATTGCTTGTATGAACCTTAGGGACACCTTGGGACACCTTGGGACAACCTCTGAAGTCATTCTAGAGTGTTTGTATGAACCTTGGGGACACCTTGGGACACCTTGGGACAACCTCTGAAGTCATTCTAGAGTGTTTGTATGAACCTTAGGGACACCTTGGGACAACCTCAAAAGTCATTCTAGAGAGTTTGTATGAACCTTGGGCACACCTTGGGACAACCTCTGAAATCATGCTAGAGTGTTTGTATGAACCTTGGGGACACCTTGGGACAACCTCGGAAGTCATTCTAGAGAGTCTGTATGAACCTTGGGCACACCTTGGGACAACCTCTGAAATCATGCTAGAGTGTTTGTATGAACCTTGGGGACACCTTGGGACAACCTCGAAAGTCATTCTAGATTGCTTGTATGAACCTTGGGGATACCTTGGGACACCTTGGGACAACCTCGGAAGTCATTCTATAGTGTTTGTATGAACCTTGGGGATATCTTGGGACACCTTGGGACAACCGCGGAAGTTATTCTAGAGTGTTTGTATGAACCTTGGGGACACCTTGAGACAACCTCGGAAATCATTCTAGAGTATTTCTATGAACCTTGGGGACACCTCAGCACAACCGCGGAAGTCATTCTAGAGTGTTTGTATGAACCTTGGGCACACCTTGGGACAACCTCTGAAGACATTATTGATTGCTTGTATGAACCTTGGGGACACCTCGGGACACCTTGGGACAACCTCTGAAGTCATTCTAGATTGTTTGTATGAACCTTGTGGACACCTTGGGCACACCTTGGGACAACCTCGCAAGTCATTCTAGAGTGTTTGTATGAACCTTGGGCACACCTTGGGACAACCTCGGAAGTCATTCTAGAGTGTTTGTATGAACCTTGGGGACACCTTGGGACACCTTGGGACAACCTCAAAAGTCATTCTAGAGTGTTTGTATGAACCCTGGGGACACCTTGGGCACACCTTGGGACAACCTCGGAAGTCATTCTAGAGTGTTTGTATGAACCTTGGGCACACCTTGGGACAACCTCGGAAGTCATTCTAGAGTGTTTGTATGAACCTTGGGGACACCTTGGGACACCTTGGGACAACCTCTGAAGTCATTCTAGAGTGTTTGTATGAACCTTGGGGACACCTTGGGACACTTTGGGACAACCTCGGAAGTCATTCTAGAGTGTTTGTATAAACCTTGGGCACACCTTGGGACAACGTCGGAAGTCATTCTAGAGTGTTTGTATGAACAGCTTGGGACAACCTCTGAAGTCATTCTAGATTGCTTGTATGAACCTTGGGCACACCTTGGGACACCTTGGGACAACCTCGGTAGTCATTCTAGATTGTTTGTATGAACCTTGGGGACACCTTGGGACACCTTGGGACAACCTCGGAAGTCATGCTAGCTTATTTGTATGAAACTTGGGGACACCTTGGGACACCTTGGGACAACCTCTGAAGTCATTCTAGATTGTTTGTATGAACCTTGAGGACACCTTGGTACACCTTGGGACAACCTCGGAAGTCATGCTAGCTTATTTGTATGAAACTTGGGGACACCTTGGGACACCTTGGGACAACCTCTGAAGTCATTCTAGAGTGTTTGTATGAACCTTGGGCACACCTTGGGACAACCTCGGAAGTCATTCAAGAGTGTTTGTATGAACCTTGGGGACACCTTGTGACACCTTGGAACTACGTCGAAAGTCATTCTAGAGTGTTTGTATGAACCTTGGGCACACCTCAGGACAACCTCTGATATCATTCTAGAGTGTTTGTATGAACCTTGAGGACATCTTGGGACAACCTCGGAAGTCATTCTAACGTGTTTGTATGAACCTTGGGGACACCTTGGGACAACCTCGGAAGTCATTCTAGATTGCTTGTATGAACCTTGGGGGTACCTTGGGACAACCTCGGAAGTCATTCTAGATTGTTTGTATGAACCTTGGGGACACCTTGGGACAACCTCGGAAGTCATTCTAGATTGCTTGTATGAACCTTGGGGACACCTTGGGACACCTTGGGACAACCTCGGAAGTCATTCTAGAGTGTTTGTATGAACCTTGGGGAGACCTTGGGACAACCTCGGAAGTCATTCTAGATTGCTTGTATGAACCTTGGGGACACCTTGGAACACCTTGGGACAACCTCGGAAGTCATTCTAGATTGCTTGTATGAACCTTGGGGACACCTTGGGACAACCGCGGAAGTCATTCTAGATTGTTTGTATGAACCTTGGGGACACCTTGGGACAACCTCGGAAGTCATTCTAGATTGCTTGTATGAACCTTGGGGACACCTTGGGACACCTTGGGACAACCTCTGAAGTCATTCTAGATTGTTTGTATGAACCTTTGGGACACCTTGGGACACCTTGGGACAACCTCGGAAGTCATTCTAGAGTGTTTGTATGAACCTTGGGGTCACCTTGGGACAACCTCGGAAATCATTCTAGAGTGTTTGTATGAACTTTGGGGACACCTTGGGACACCTTGGAACAACGTCGAAAGTCATTCTAGAGTGTTTGTATGAACCTTGGGCATACCTCAGGACAACCTCGGAAGTCATTCTAACGTGTTTGTATGAACCTTGGGGACACCTTGGGACAACCTCTGAAGTCATTCTAGATTGTTTGTATGAACCTTGAGGACACCTTGGGACACCTTGGGACAACCTCGGAAGTCATGCTAGCTTATTTGTATGAAACTTGGGGACACCTTGGGACAACCTCTGAAGTCATTCTAGAGTGTTTGTATGAACCTTAGGGACACCTTGGGACAACCTCAAAAGTCATTCTAGAGAGTTTGTATGAACCTTGGGCACACCTTGGGACAACCTCTGAAATCATGCTAGAGTGTTTGTATGAACCTTGGGGACACCTTGGGACAACCTCGGAAGTCATTCTAGAGAGTCTGTATGAACCTTGGGCACACCTTGGGACAACCTCGAAAGTCATTCTAGATTGCTTGTATGAACCTTGGGGATACCTTGGGACACCTTGGGACAACCTCGGAAGTCATTCTATAGTGTTTGTATGAACCTTGGGGATATCTTGGGACACCTTGGGACAACCGCGGAAGTCATTCTAGAGTGTTTGTATGAACCTTGGGGACACCTTGAGACAACCTCGGAAATCATTCTAGAGTATTTCTATGAACCTTGGGGACACCTCAGCACAACCGCGGAAGTCATTCTAGAGTGTTTGTATGAACCTTGGGCACACCTTGGGACAACCTCTGAAGACATTATTGATTGCTTGTATGAACCTTGGGGACACCTCGGGACACCTTGGGACAACCTCTGAAGTCATTCTAGATTGTTTGTATGAACCTTGGGGACACCTTGGGCACACCTTGGGACAACCTCGGAAGTCATTCTAGAGTGTTTGTATGAACCTTGGGGTCACCTTGAGACAACCTCGGAAGTCATTCTAGAGTGTTTGTATGAACCTTGGGGACACCTTGGGACACCTTGGAACAACGTCGAAAGTCATTCTAGAGTGTTTGTATGAACCTTGGGCACACCTCAGGACAACCTCTGAAGTCATTCTAGAGTGTTTGTATGAACCTTGAGGACATCTTGGGACAACCTCGGAAGTCATTCTAACGTGTTTGTATGAACCTTGGGGACACCTTGGGACAACCTCTGAAGTCATTCTATATTGTTTGTATGAACCTTGGGGACACCTCAGGACAACCTCGGAAGTCATTCTAGAGTGTTTGTATGAACCTTGGGGACACCTTGGAACAACCGCGGAAGTCATCCTAGATTGTTTGTATGAACCTTGGGCACACCTTGGTTTAACCTCGGAAGTCATTCTAGAGTGTTTGTATGAACCTTGGGGACACCTTGGGACACCTTGGGACAACCTCGGAAGTCATTCTAGAGTGTTTGTATGAACCTTGGGACACCTTGGGACAACCTCGGAAGTCATTTTAGAATGTTTGTATGAACCTTGGGGACACCTTGGGACAACCTCGGAAGTCATTCTAAAGAGTCTGTATGAACCTTGGGCACACCTTGGGACAACCTCTGAAATCATGTTAGAGTGTTTGTATGAACCTTGGGGACACCTTGGGACAATCTCGAAAGTCATTCTAGAGTGTTTGCATCAATCTTGGGCACACATTGGGACAACCTCGGAAGTCATTCTAGAGTGTTTGTATGAACCTTGGGGACACCTTGAGACAACCTCGGAAATCATTCTAGAGTATTTCTATGAACCTTGGGGACACCTTGGGACAACCTCAAAAGTCATTCTAGAGTATTTCTATGAACCTTGGGGACACCTCAGGACAACCGCGGAAGTCATTCTAGAGTGTTAGTATGAACCTTGGGCACACCTTGGGACAACCTCTGAAGACATTATTGATTGCTTGTATGAACCTTGGGGACACCTCGGGACACCTTGGGACAACCCCTGAAGTCATTCTAGATTGTTTGTATGAACCTTGGGGACACCTTTGGCACACCTTGGGACAACCTCGGAAGTCATTCTAGAGTGTTTGTATGAACCTTGGGCACACCTTGGGACAACCTCGGAAGTCATTCTAGAGTGTTTGTATGAACCTTGGGCACACCTTGGGACACCTTGGGACAACCTCTGAAGTCATTCTAGAGTGTTTGTATGAACCTTGGGGACACCTTGGGACACTTTGGGACAACCTCGGAAGTCATTCTAGAGTGTTTGTATAAACCTTGGGCACACCTTGGGACAACGTCGGAAGTCATTCTAGAGTGTTTGTATGAACAGCTTGGGACAACCTCTGAAGTCATTCTAGATTGCTTGTATGAACCTTGGGCACACCTTGGGACACCTTGGGACAACCTCTGAAGTCATTCTAAAGAGTCTGTATGAACCTTGGGCACACCTTGGGACAACCTCTGAAATCATGTTAGAGTGTTTGTATGAACCTTGGGGACACCTTGGAACAACCTCGGAAGTCATTCTAAAGAGTCTGTATGAACCTTGGGCACACCTTGGGACAACCTCTGAAATCATGTTAGAGTGTTTGTATGAACCTTGGGGACACCTTGGGACAACCTCTGAAGTCATTCTAGAGTGTTTGCATCAATCTTGGGCACACATTGGGACAACCTCTGAAGACATTATTGATTGCTTGTATGAACCTTGGGGACACCTCGGGACACCTTGGGACAACCTCTGAAGTCATTCTAGATTGTTTGTATGAACCTTGGGGACACCTTGGGCACACCTTGGGACAACCTC
This sequence comes from Anopheles gambiae, assembly GCF_943734735.2. Taxonomy (NCBI): domain Eukaryota; kingdom Metazoa; phylum Arthropoda; class Insecta; order Diptera; family Culicidae; genus Anopheles; species Anopheles gambiae. The sequence goes on from NW_026902714.1 coordinate 1,617,427, forward strand.
GGAAGTCATTCTAGAGTGTTTGTATGAACCTTGGGCACACCTTGGGACAACCTCTGAAGACATTATTGATTGCTTGTATGAACCTTGGGGACACCTCGGGACACCTTGGGACAACCTCTGAAGTCATTCTAGATTGTTTGTATGAACCTTGGGGACACCTTGGGCACACCTTGGGACAACCTCGGAAGTCATTCTAGAGTGTTTGTATGAACCTTGGGCACACCTTGGGACAACCTCGGAAGTCATTCTAGAGTGTTTGTATGAACCTTGGGCACACCTTGGGACACCTTGGGACAACCTCTGAAGTCATTCTAGAGTGTTTGTATGAACCTTGGGGACACCTTGGGACACTTTGGGACAACCTCGGAAGTCATTCTAGAGTGTTTGTATAAACCTTGGGCACACCTTGGGACAACGTCGGAAGTCATTCTAGAGTGTTTGTATGAACAGCTTGGGACAACCTCTGAAGTCATTCTAGATTGCTTGTATGAACCTTGAGCACACCTTGGGACACCTTGGGACAACCTCTGAAGTCATTCTAGATTGTTTGTATGAACCTTGAGGACACCTTGGGACACCTTGGGACAACCTCGGAAGTCATTCTAGAGTGTTTGTATGAACCTTGGGGACACCTTGGGACACCTTGGGACAACCTCTGAAGTCATTCTAGAGTGTTTGTATGAACCTTGGGGATAACTTGGGACACCTTGGAACAACCTCGGAAGTCATTCTAGAGAGTTTGTATGAACCTTGGGCACACCTTGGGACAACCTCGGAAGTCATTCTAGAGTGTTTGTATGAACCTTGGGGACACCTTGGGACACCTTGGGACAACCTCGGAAGTCATTCTAGAGTGTTTGTATGAACCTTGGGGACACCTTGGGACACTTTGGGACAACCTCGGAAGTCATTCTAGAGTGTTTGTATAAACCTTGGGCACACCTTGGGACAACGTCGGAAGTCATTCTACAGTGTTTGTATGAACAGCTTGGGACAACCTCTGAAGTCATTCTAGATTGCTTGTATGAACCTTGGGACACCTTGAGACACCTTGGGACAGCCTCTGAAGTCATTCTAGATTGTTTGTATGAACCTTGAGGACACCTTGGGACACCTTAGCACAACCTCGGAAGTCATGCTAGCTTATTTGTATGAAACTTGGGGACACCTTGGGACACCTTGGGACAACCTCTGAAGTCATTCTAGAGTGTTTGTATGAACCTTGGGCACACCTTGGGACAACCTCTGAAGTCATTCTAGAGTGTTTGTATGAACCTTGGGCACACCTCAGGACAACCTCTGAAGTCATTCTAGAGTGTTTGTATGAACCTTGAGGACATCTTGGGACAACCTCGGAAGTCATTCTAACGTGTTTGTATGAACCTTGGGGACACCTTGGGACAATCTCGGAAGTCATTCTAGATTGCTTGTATGAACCTTGGGGGTACCTTGAGACAACCTCGCAAGTCATTCTAGATTGTTTGTATGAACCTTGGGGACACCTTGGGACAACCTCGGAAGTCATTCTAGATTGCTTGTATGAACCTTGGGGACACCTTGGGACACCTTGGGACAACCTCTGAAGTCATTCTAGATTGTTTGTATGAACCTTGGGGACACCTTGGGACACCTTGGAACAACGTCGAAAGTCATTCTAGAGTGTTTGTATGAACCTTGGGCACACCTCAGGACAACCCCTGAAGTCATTCTAACGTGTTTGTATGAACCTTGGGGACACCTTGGGACAACCTCTGAAGTCATTCTAGAGTGTTTGTTTGAACCTTGGGCACACCTTGGGACAACCTCGGAAGTCATTCTAGAGTGTTTGTATGAACCTTGGGGACACCTTGGGACACCTTGGAACAACGTCGAAAGTCATTCTAGAGTGTTTGTATGAACCTTGGGGACACCTTGGAACAACCTCTGAAGTCATTCTAGATTGCTTGTATGAACCTTGGGGATACCTTGGGACACCTTGGGACAACCTCGGAAGTCATTCTATAGTGTTTGTATGAACCTTGGGGACACCTTGGGACAACCTCGGAAGTCATTCTAGAGTGTTTGTATGAACCTTAGGGACACCTTGGGACAACCTCAAAAGTCATTCTAGAGAGTTTGTATGAACCTTGGGACACCTTGGGACAACCTCGGAAGTCATTTTAGAATGTTTGTATGAACCTTGGGGACACCTTGGGACAACCTCGGAAGTCATTCTAGAGAGTTTGTATGAACCTTGGGCACACCTTGGGACAACCTCTGAAATCATGCTAGAGTGTTTGTATGAAACTTGGGGACACCTTGGGACAACCTCGAAAGTCATTCTAGAGTGTTTGCATCAATCTTGGGCACACCTTGGGACAACCTCGGAAGTCAGTCTAACGTGTTTGTATGAACCTTGGGAACACCTTGGGACAACCGCGGAACTCATTCTAGAGTGTTTGTATGAACCTTGGGGACACCTTGAGACAACCTCGGAAATCATTCTAGAGTATTTCTATGAACCTTGGGGACACCTCAGGACAACCGCGGAAGTCATTCTAGAGTGTTAGTATGAACCTTGGGCACACCTTGGGACAACCTCGGAAGTCATTCTAGAGTGTTTGTATTAACCTTGGGCACACCTTGGGACAACCTCGCAAGTCATTCTAGAGTTTTTGTATGAACCTTGGGGACACCTTGGGACAACCTCTGAAGTTATTCTAGATTGCTTGTATGAACCTTGGGGACACCTTGGGACACCTCAGGACAACCTCGGAATTCATTCTAACGTGTTTGTATGAACCTTGGGGACACCTAAAGACAACCTCTGAAGTCATTCTAGAGAGTCTGTATGAACCTTGGGGACACCTTGGGACAACCTCTGAAGTCATTCTAGATTGCTTGTATGAACCTTGGGGACACCTTGGGACACCTTGGGACAACCTCGGAAGTCATGCTAGATTGTTTGTTTGAACCATGAGGACACCTTGGGACACCTTGGGACAACCTCGGAAGTCATGCTAGCTTTTTTGTATGAAACTTGGGGACACCTTGGGACACCTTGGGACAACCTCGGAAGTCATTCTAGAGTGTTTGTATGAACCTTGGGGACACCTTGGGACAACCTCGGAAGTCATTCTAGATTGCTTGTATGAACCTTGGGGACACCTTGGAACACCTTGGGACAACCTCTGAAGTCATTCTAGATTGTTTGTATGAACCTTGGGGACACCTTGGGGACACCTTGGGACAACCTCGGAAGTCATTCTAGATTGCTTGTATGAACCTTGGGGACACCTTGGGACAACCGCGGAAGTCATTCTAGATTGTTTGTATGAACCTTGGGGACACCTTGGGACAACCTCGGAAGTCATTCTAGATTGCTTGTATGAACCTTGGGGACACCTTGGGACACCTTGGGACAACCTCTGAAGTCATTCTAGATTGTTTGTATGAACCTTGGGGACACCTTGGGACACCTTGGGACAACCTCTGAAGTCATTCTAGATTGCTTGTATGAACCTTAGGGACACCTTGGGACACCTTGGGACAACCTCTGAAGTCATTCTAGAGTGTTTGTATGAACCTTGGGGACACCTTGGGACACCTTGGGACAACCTCTGAAGTCATTCTAGAGTGTTTGTATGAACCTTAGGGACACCTTGGGACAACCTCAAAAGTCATTCTAGAGAGTTTGTATGAACCTTGGGCACACCTTGGGACAACCTCTGAAATCATGCTAGAGTGTTTGTATGAACCTTGGGGACACCTTGGGACAACCTCGGAAGTCATTCTAGAGAGTCTGTATGAACCTTGGGCACACCTTGGGACAACCTCTGAAATCATGCTAGAGTGTTTGTATGAACCTTGGGGACACCTTGGGACAACCTCGAAAGTCATTCTAGATTGCTTGTATGAACCTTGGGGATACCTTGGGACACCTTGGGACAACCTCGGAAGTCATTCTATAGTGTTTGTATGAACCTTGGGGATATCTTGGGACACCTTGGGACAACCGCGGAAGTCATTCTAGAGTGTTTGTATGAACCTTGGGGACACCTTGAGACAACCTCGGAAATCATTCTAGAGTATTTCTATGAACCTTGGGGACACCTCAGCACAACCGCGGAAGTCATTCTAGAGTGTTTGTATGAACCTTGGGCACACCTTGGGACAACCTCTGAAGACATTATTGATTGCTTGTATGAACCTTGGGGACACCTCGGGACACCTTGGGACAACCTCTGAAGTCATTCTAGATTGTTTGTATGAACCTTGTGGACACCTTGGGCACACCTTGGGACAACCTCGCAAGTCATTCTAGAGTGTTTGTATGAACCTTGGGCACACCTTGGGACAACCTCGGAAGTCATTCTAGAGTGTTTGTATGAACCTTGGGGACACCTTGGGACACCTTGGGACAACCTCAAAAGTCATTCTAGAGTGTTTGTATGAACCTTGGGGACACCTTGGGACACTTTGGGACAACCTCGGAAGTCATTCTAGCGTGTTTGTATAAACCTTGGGCACACCTTGGGACAACGTCGGAAGTCATTCTAGAGTGTTTGTATGAACAGCTTGGGACAACCTCTGAAGTCATTCTAGATTGCTTGTATGAACCTTGGGCAAACCTTGGGACACCTTGGGACAACCTCTGAAGTCATTCTAGATTGTTTGTATGAACCTTGAGGACACCTTGGGACACCTTGGGACAACCTCGGAAGTCATGCTAGCTTATTTGTATGAAACTTGGGGACACCTTGGGACACCTTGGGACAACCTCTGAAGTCATTCTAGAGTGTTTGTATGAACCTTGGGGATAACTTGGGACACCTTGGAACAACCTCGGAAGTCATTCTAGAGAGTTTGTATGAACCTTGGGCACACCTTGGGACAACCTCGGAAGTCATTCTAGAGTGTTTGTATGAACCTTGGGCACACCTTGGGACAACCTCTGAAGACATTATTGATTGCTTGTATGAACCTTGGGGACACCTCGGGACACCTTGGGACAACCTCTGAAGTCATTCTAGATTGTTTGTATGAACCCTGGGGACACCTTGGGCACACCTTGGGACAACCTCGGAAGTCATTCTAGAGTGTTTGTATGAACCTTGGGCACACCTTGGGACAACCTCGGAAGTCATTCTAGAGTGTTTGTATGAACCTTGGGGACACCTTGGGACACCTTGGGACAACCTCTGAAGTCATTCTAGAGTGTTTGTATGAACCTTGGGGACACCTTGGGACACCTTGGGACAACCTCGGAAGTCATTCTAGAGTGTTTGTATAAACCTTGGGCACACCTTGGGACAACGTCGGAAGTCATTCTAGAGTGTTTGTATGAACAGCTTGGGACAACCTCTGAAGTCATTCTAGATTGCTTGTATGAACCTTGGGCACACCTTGGGACACCTTGGGACAACCTCGGAAGTCATTCTAGATTGTTTGTATGAACCTTGGGGACACCTTGGGACACCTTGGGACAACCTCGGAAGTCATGCTAGCTTATTTGTATGAAACTTGGGGACACCTTGGGACACCTTGGGACAACCTCTGAAGTCATTCTAGATTGTTTGTATGAACCTTGAGGACACCTTGGTACACCTTGGGACAACCTCGGAAGTCATGCTAGCTTATTTGTATGAAACTTGGGGACACCTTGGGACACCTTGGGACAACCTCTGAAGTCATTCTAGAGTGTTTGTATGAACCTTGGGCACACCTTGGGACAACCTCGGAAGTCATTCAAGAGTGTTTGTATGAACCTTGGGGACACCTTGTGACACCTTGGAACTACGTCGAAAGTCATTCTAGAGTGTTTGTATGAACCTTGGGCACACCTCAGGACAACCTCTGAAGTCATTCTAGAGTGTTTGTATGAACCTTGAGGACATCTTGGGACAACCTCGGAAGTCATTCTAACGTGTTTGTATGAACCTTGGGGACACCTTGGGACAACCTCGGAAGTCATTCTAGATTGCTTGTATGAACCTTGGGGGTACCTTGGGACAACCTCGGAAGTCATTCTAGATTGTTTGTATGAACCTTGGGGACACCTTGGGACAACCTCGGAAGTCATTCTAGATTGCTTGTATGAACCTTGGGGACACCTTGGGACACCTTGGGACAACCTCGGAAGTCATTCTAGAGTGTTTGTATGAACCTTGGGGAGACCTTGGGACAACCTCGGAAGTCATTCTAGATTGCTTGTATGAACCTTGGGGACACCTTGGAACACCTTGGGACAACCTCGGAAGTCATTCTAGATTGCTTGTATGAACCTTGGGGACACCTTGGGACAACCGCGGAAGTCATTCTAGATTGTTTGTATGAACCTTGGGGACACCTTGGGACAACCTCGGAAGTCATTCTAGATTGCTTGTATGAACCTTGGGGACACCTTGGGACACCTTGGGACAACCTCTGAAGTCATTCTAGATTGTTTGTATGAACCTTGGGGACACCTTGGGACACCTTGGGACAACCTCGGAAGTCATTCTAGAGTGTTTGTATGAACCTTGGGGTCACCTTGGGACAACCTCGGAAATCATTCTAGAGTGTTTGTATGAACTTTGGGGACACCTTGGGACACCTTGGAACAACGTCGAAAGTCATTCTAGAGTGTTTGTATGAACCTTGGGCATTGCTCAGGACAACCTCGGAAGTCATTCTAACGTGTTTGTATGAACCTTGGGGACACCTTGGGACAACCTCTGAAGTCATTCTAGATTGTTTGTATGAACCTTGGGAACACCTTGGGACACCTTGGGACAACCTCGGAAGTCATGCTAGCTTATTTGTATGAAACTTGGGGACACCTTGGGACACCTTGGGACAACCTCTGAAGTCATTCTAGAGTGTTTGTATGAACCTTAGGGACACCTTGGGACAACCTCAAAAGTCATTCTAGAGAGTTTGTATGAACCTTGGGCACACCTTGGGACAACCTCTGAAATCATGCTAGAGTGTTTGTATGAACCTTGGGGACACCTTGGGACAACCTCGGAAGTCATTCTAGAGAGTCTGTATGAACCTTGGGCACACCTTGGGACAACCTCGAAAGTCATTCTAGATTGCTTGTATGAACCTTGGGGATACCTTGGGACACCTTGGGACAACCTCGGAAGTCATTCTATAGTGTTTGTATGAACCTTGGGGATATCTTGGGACACCTTGGGACAACCGCGGAAGTCATTCTAGAGTGTTTGTATGAACCTTGGGGACACCTTGAGACAACCTCGGAAATCATTCTAGAGTATTTCTATGAACCTTGGGGACACCTCAGCACAACCGCGGAAGTCATTCTAGAGTGTTTGTATGAACCTTGGGCACACCTTGGGACAACCTCTGAAGACATTATTGATTGCTTGTATGAACCTTGGGGACACCTCGGGACACCTTGGGACAACCTCTGAAGTCATTCTAGATTGTTTGTATGAACCTTGTGGGCACCTTGGGCACACCTTGGGACAACCTCGGAAGTCATTCTAGAGTGTTTGTATGAACCTTGGGGTCACCTTGAGACAACCTCGGAAGTCATTCTAGAGTGTTTGTATGAACCTTGAGGACACCTTGGGACACCTTGGAACAACGTCGAAAGTCATTCTAGAGTGTTTGTATGAACCTTGGGCACACCTCAGGAAAACCTCTGAAGTCATTCTAGAGTGTTTGTATGAACCTTGAGGACATCTTGGGACAACCTCGGAAGTCATTCTAACGTGTTTGTATGAACCTTGGGGACACCTTGGGACAACCTCTGAAGTCATTCTAGATTGTTTGTATGAACCTTGGGGACACCTCAGGACAACCTCGGAAGTCATTCTAGAGTGTTTGTATGAACCTTGGGGACACCTTGGAACAACCGCGGAAGTCATCCTAGATTGTTTGTATGAACCTTGGGCACACCTTGGTTTAACCTCGGAAGTCATTCTAACGTGTTTGTATGAACCTTGGGGACACCTTGGAACAACCGCGGAAGTCATCCTAGATTGTTTTTATGAACCTTGGGCACACCTTGGTTTAACCTCGGAAGTCATTCTAGAGTGTTTGTATGAACCTTGGGGACACCTTGGGACACCTTGGGACAACCTCGGAAGTCATCCTAGATTGTTTGTATGAACCTTGGGCACACCTTGGTTTAACCTCGGAAGTCATTCTAGAGTGTTTGTATGAACCTTGGGGACACCTTGGGACACCTTGGGACAACCTCGGAAGTCATTCTAGAGTGTTTGTATGAACCTTGGGGACACCTTGAGACAACCTCGGAAATCATTCTAGAGTATTTCTATGAACCTTGGGGACACCTTGGGACAACCTCAAAAGTCATTCTAGAGTATTTCTATGGACCTTGGGGACACCTCAGGACAACCGCGGAAGTCATTCTAGAGTGTTAGTATGAACCTTGGGCACACCTTGGGACAACCTCTGAAGACATTATTGATTGCTTGTATGAACCTTGGGGACACCTCGGGACACCTTGGGACAACCCCTGAAGTCATTCTAGATTGTTTGTATGAACCTTGGGGACACCTTGGGCACACCTTGGGACAACCTCGGAAGTCATTCTAGAGTGTTTGTATGAACCTTGGGCACACCTTGGGACAACCTCGGAAGTCATTCTAGAGTGTTTGTATGAACCTTGGGCACACCTTGGGACACCTTGGGACAACCTCTGAAGTCATTCTAGAGTGTTTGTATGAACCTTGGGGACACCTTGGGACACTTTGGGACAACCTCGGAAGTCATACTAGAGTGTTTGTATGAACCTTGGGCACACCTTGGGACAACCTCGGAAGTCATTCTAGAGTGTTTGTATGAACCTTGGGGACACCTTGGGACACCTTGGGACAACCTCTGAAGTCATTCTAGAGTGTTTGTATGAACCTTGGGGACACCTTGGGAAACTTTGGGACAACCTCGGAAGTCATTCTAGAGTGTTTGTATAAACCTTGGGCACACCTTGGGACAACGTCGGAAGTCATTCTAGAGTGTTTGTATGAACAGCTTGGGACAACCTCTGAAGTCATTCTAGATTGCTTGTATGAACCTTGGGCACACCTTGGGACACCTTGGGACAACCTCTGAAGTCATTCTAAAGAGTCTGTATGAACCTTGGGCACACCTTGGGACAACCTCTGAAATCATGTTAGAGTGTTTGTATGAACCTTGGGGACACCTTGGGACAACCTCGGAAGTCATTCTAAAGAGTCTGTATGAACCTTGGGCACACCTTGGGACAACCTCTGAAATCATGTTAGAGTGTTTGTATGAACCTTGGGGACACCTTGGGACAACCTCTGAAGTCATTCTAGAGTGTTTGCATCAATCTTGGGCACACATTGGGACAACCTCGGAAGTCATTCTAGAGTGTTTGTATGAACCTTGGGAACACCTTGGGACAACCGCGGAAGTCATTCTAGAGTGTTTGTATGAACCTTGGGGACACCTTGAGACAACCTCGGAAATCATTCTAGAGTATTTCTATGAACCTTGGGGACACCTCAGGACAACCGCGGAAGTCATTCTAGAGTGTTTGTATGAACCTTGGGCACACCTTGGGACAACCTCTGAAGACATTATTGATTGCTTGTATGAACCTTGGGGACACCTCGGGACACCTTGGGACAACCTCTGAAGTCATTCTAGATTGTTTGTATGAACCTTGGGGACACCTTGGGCACACCTTGGGACAACCTCGGAAGTCATTCTAGAGTGTTTGTATGAACCTTGGGCACACCTTGGGACAACCTCGGAAGTCATTCTAGAGTGTTTGTATGAACCTTGGGCACACCTTGGGACAACCTCTGAAGACATTATTGATTGCTTGTATGAACCTTGGGGACACCTCGGGACACCTTGGGACAACCTCTGAAGTCATTCTAGATTGTTTGTATGAACCTTGGGGACACCTTGGGCACACCTTGGGACAACCTCGGAAGTCATTCTAGAGTGTTTGTATGAACCTTGGGCACACCTTGGGACAACCTCGGAAGTCATTCTAGAGTGTTTGTATGAACCTTGGGCACACCTTGGGACACCTTGGGACAACCTCTGAAGTCATTCTAGAGTGTTTGTATGAACCTTGGGGACACCTTGGGACACTTTGGGACAACCTCGGAAGTCATTCTAGAGTGTTTGTATAAACCTTGGGCACACCTTGGGACAACGTCGGAAGTCATTCTAGAGTGTTTGTATGAACAGCTTGGGACAACCTCTGAAGTCATTCTAGATTGCTTGTATGAACCTTGGGCACACCTTGGGACACCTTGGGACAACCTCTGAAGTCATTCTAGATTGTTTGTATGAACCTTGAGGACACCTTGGGACACCTTGGGACAACCTCGGAAGTCATGCTAGCTTATTTGTATGAAACTTGGGGACACCTTGGGACACCTTGGGACAACCTCTGAAGTCATTCTAGAGTGTTTGTATGAACCTTGGGGATAACTTGGGACACCTTGGAACAACCTCGGAAGTCATTCTAGAGAGTTTGTATGAACCTTGGGCACACCTTGGGACAACCTCGGAAGTCATTCTAGAGTGTTTGTATGAACCTTGGGGACACCTTGGGACACCTTGGGACAACCTCGGAAGTCATTCTAGAGTGTTTGTATGAACCTTGGGGACACCTTGGGACACTTTGGGACAACCTCAGAAGTCATTCTAGAGTGTTTGTATAAACCTTGGGCACACCTTGGGACAACGTCGGAAGTCATTCTACAGTGTTTGTATGAACAGCTTGGGACAACCTCTGAAGTCATTCTAGATTGCTTGTATGAACCTTGGGACACCTTGAGACACCTTGGGACAGCCTCTGAAGTCATTCTAGATTGTTTGTATGAACCTTGAGGACATCTTGGGACACCTTGGGACAACCTCGGAAGTCATGCTAGCTTATTTGTATGAAACTTGGGGACACCTTGGGACACCTTGGGACAACCTCTGAAGTCATTCTAGAGTGTTTGTATGAACCTTGGGCACACCTTGGGACAACCTCGGAAGTCATTCTAGAGTGTTTGTATGAACCTTGGGGACACCTTGTGACACCTTGGAACTACGTCGAAAGTCATTCTAGAGTGTTTGTATGAGCCTTGGGCACACCTCAGGACAACCTCTGAAGTCATTCTAGAGTGTTTGTATGAACCTTGAGGACATCTTGGGACAACCTCGGAAGTCATTCTAACGTGTTTGTATGAACCTTGGGGACACCTTGGGACAACCTCGGAAGTCATTCTAGATTGCTTGTATGAACCTTGGGGGTACCTTGAGACAACCTCGCAAGTCATTCTAGATTGTTTGTATGAACCTTGGGGACACCTTGGGACAACCTCAGAAGTCATTCTAGATTGCTTGTATGAACCTTGGGGACACCTTGGGACACCTTGGGACAACCTCTGAAGTCATTCTAGATTGTTTGTATGAACCTTGGGGACACCTTGGGACACCTTGGAACAACGTCGAAAGTCATTCTAGAGTGTTTGTATGAACCTTGGGCACACCTCAGGACAACCCCTGAAGTCATTCTAACGTGTTTGTATGAACCTTGGGGACACCTTGGGACAACCTCTGAAGTCATTCTAGAGAGTTTGTATGAACCTTGGGCACACCTAGGGACAACCTCGTTAGTCATTCTAGAGTGTTTGTATGAACCTTGGGGACATCTTGGAACAACCGCGGAAGTCATTCTAGATTGTTTGTATGAACCTTGGGGACACCTTGGGACAACCTCTGAAGTCATGCTAGCTTATTTGTATGAAACTTGGGGACACCTTGGGACACCTTGGGACAACCTCTGAAGTCATTCTAGAGTGTTTGTTTGAACCTTGGGCACACCTTGGGACAACCTCGGAAGTCATTCTAGAGTGTTTGTATGAACCTTGAGGACACCTTGGGACACCTTGGAACAACGTCGAAAGTCATTCTAGAGTGTTTGTATGAACCTTGGGGACACCTTGGAACAACCTCTGAAGTCATTCTAGATTGCTTGTATGAACCTTGGGGATACCTTGGGACACCTTGGGACAACCTCGGAAGTCATTCTAGAGTGTTTGTATGAACCTTGGGGACACCTTGGGACAACCTCTGAAGTCATTCTAGAGTGTTTGTATGAACCTTAGGGACACCTTGGGACAACCTCAAAAGTCATTCTAGAGAGTTTGTATGAACCTTGGGACACCTTGGGACAACCTCGGAAGTCATTTTAGAATGTTTGTATGAACCTTGGGGACACCTTGGGACAACCTCGGAAGTCATTCTAGAGAGTTTGTATGAACCTTGGGCACACCTTGGGACAACCTCTGAAATCATGCTAGAGTGTTTGTATGAAACTTGGGGACACCTTGGGACAACCTCGAAAGTCATTCTAGAGTGTTTGCATCAATCTTGGGCACACCTTGGGACAACCTCGGAAGTCAGTCTAACGTGTTTGTATGAACCTTGGGAACACCTTGGGACAACCGCGGAAGTCATTCTAGAGTGTTTGTATGAACCTTGGGGACACCTTGAGACAACCTCGGAAATCATTCTAGAGTATTTCTATGAACCTTGGGGACACCTCAGGACAACCGCGGAAGTCATTCTAGAGTGTTTGTATGAACCTTGGGGACACCTTGGGACAACCTCGGAAGTCATTCTAGAGTGTTTGTATGAACCTTGGGCACACCTTGGGACAACCTCGCAAGTCATTCTAGAGTTTTTGTATGAACCTTGGGGACACCTTGGGACAACCTCGGAAGTCATTCTAGATTGTTTGTATGAACCTTGGGGACACCTTGGGACACCTCAGGACAACCTCGGAATTCATTCTAACGTGTTTGTATGAACCTTGGGGACACCTAAAGACAACCTCTGAAGTCATTCTAGAGAGTCTGTATGAACCTTGGGGACACCTTGGGACAACCTCTGAAGTCATTCTAGATTGCTTGTATGAACCTTGGGGACACCTTGGGACACCTTGGGACAACCTCGGAAGTCATGCTAGATTGTTTGTATGAACCATGAGGACACCTTGGGACACCTTGGGACAACCTCGGAAGTCATGCTAGCTTTTTTGTATGAAACTTGGGGACACCTTGGGACACCTTGGGACAACCTCGGAAGTCATTCTAGAGTGTTTGTATGAACCTTGGGGACACCTTGGGACAACCTCGGAAGTCATTCTAGATTGCTTGTATGAACCTTGGGGACACCTTGGAACACCTTGGGACAACCTCGGAAGTCATTCTAGATTGTTTGTATGAACCTTGGGGACACCTTGGGGACACCTTGGGACAACCTCGGAAGTCATTCTAGATTGCTTGTATGAACCTTGGGGACACCTTGGGACAACCGCGGAAGTCATTCTAGATTGTTTGTATGAACCTTGGGGACACCTTGGGACAACCTCGGAAGTCATTCTAGATTGCTTGTATGAACCTTGGGGACACCTTGGGACACCTTGGGACAACCTCTGAAGTCATTCTAGATTGTTTGTATGAACCTTGGGGACACCTTGGGACACCTTGGGACAACCTCGGAAGTCATTCTAGAGTGTTTGTATGAACCTTGGGGTCACCTTGGGACAACCTCGGAAATCATTCTAGAGTGTTTGTATGAACTTTGGGGACACCTTGGGACACCTTGGAACAACGTCGAAAGTCATTCTAGAGTGTTTGTATGAACCTTGGGCATACCTCAGGACAACCTCGGAAGTCATTCTAACGTGTTTGTATGAACCTTGGGGACACCTTGGGACAACCTCTGAAGTCATTCTAGATTGTTTGTATGAACCTTGAGGACACCTTGGGACACCTTGGGACAACCTCGGAAGTCATGCTAGCTTATTTGTATGAAACTTAGGGACACCTTGGGACACCTTGGGACAACCTCTGAAGTCATTCTAGATTGCTTGTATGAACCTTAGGGACACCTTGGGACACCTTGGGACAACCTCTGAAGTCATTCTAGAGTGTTTGTATGAACCTTGGGGACACCTTGGGACACCTTGGGACAACCTCTGAAGTCATTCTAGAGTGTTCGTATGAACCTTAGGGACACCTTGGGACAACCTCAAAAGTCATTCTAGAGAGTTTGTACGAACCTTGGGCACACCTTGGGACAACCTCTGAAATCATGCTAGAGTGTATTTATGAACCTTGGGGACACCTTGGGACAACCTCGGAAGTCATTCTAGAGAGTCTGTATGAACCTTGGGCACACCTTGGGACAACCTCTGAAATCATGCTAGAGTGTTTGTATGAACCTTGGGGACACCTTGGGACAACCTCGAAAGTCATTCTAGATTGCTTGTATGAAACTTGGGGATACCTTGGGACACCTTGGGACAACCTCGGAAGTCATTCTATAGTGTTTGTATGAACCTTGGGGATATCTTGGGACACCTTGGGACAACCGCGGAAGTCATTCTAGAGTGTTTGTATGAACCTTGGGGACACCTTGAGACAACCTCGGAAATCATTCTAGAGTATTTCTATGAACCTTGGGGACACCTCAGCACAACCGCGGAAGTCATTCTAGAGTGTTTGTATGAACCTTGGGCACACCTTGGGACAACCTCTGAAGACATTATTGATTGCTTGTATGAACCTTGGGGACACCTCGGGACACCTTGGGACAACCTCTGAAGTCATTCTAGATTGTTTGTATGAACCTTGTGGACACCTTGGGCACACCTTGGGACAACCTCGGAAGTCATTCTAGAGTGTTTGTATGAACCTTGGGCACACCTTGGGACAACCTCGGAAGTCATTCTAGAGTGTTTGTATGAACCTTGGGGACACCTTGGGACACCTTGGGACAACCTCAAAAGTCATTCTAGAGTGTTTGTATGAACCTTGGGGACACCTTGGGACACTTTGGGACAACCTCGGAAGTCATTCTAGAGTGTTTGTATAAACCTTGGGCACACCTTGGGACAACGTCGGAAGTCATTCTAGAGTGTTTGTATGAACAGCTTGGGACAACCTCTGAAGTCATTCTAGATTGCTTGTATGAACCTTGGGCAAACCTTGGGACACCTTGGGACAACCTCTGAAGTCATTCTAGATTGTTTGTATGAACCTTGAGGACACCTTGGGACACCTTGGGACAACCTCGGAAGTCATGCTAGCTTATTTGTATGAAACTTGGGGACACCTTGGGACACCTTGGGACAACCTCTGAAGTCATTCTAGATTGTTTGTATGAACCTTGAGGACACCTTGGTACACCTTGGGACAACCTCGGAAGTCATGCTAGCTTATTTGTATGAAACTTGGGGACACCTTGGGACACCTTGGGACAACCTCTGAAGTCATTCTAGAGTGTTTGTATGAACCTTGGGCACACCTTGGGACAACCTCGGAAGTCATTCAAGAGTGTTTGTATGAACCTTGGGGACACCTTGTGACACCTTGGAACTACGTCGAAAGTCATTCTAGAGTGTTTGTATGAACCTTGGGCACACCTCAGGACAACCTCTGAAGTCATTCTAGAGTGTTTGTATGAACCTTGAGGACATCTTGGGACAACCTCGGAAGTCATTCTAACGTGTTTGTATGAACCTTGGGGACACCTTGGGACAACCTCGGAAGTCATTCTAGATTGCTTGTATGAACCTTGGGGGTACACTGGTGGACAAAAAGATAGGAAAAAAATTTGTTGTGTGTTTTTTTGCGTGCAATAGGTGTGTCATCGCCAACAACCTCAACCCGATTGAGAATCTGTGGTCAACTCTCAAGCGTCAGCTTAAGAACAAGCATGCACGTTCTGCCGATTTACTATGGAGACGCTGCAAGGCTATTTGGAAACGCATAGACAGAAGCAAATGCCGTAACCTCATCGGCGATATGGCCCTACGCTGTGAGGAAGTGATAGCGAATAACGGTCAACACATTGACCGTTAGAAAATGTTTCCGCTCTGTGGAACACCGCAACACCACCTCCCAACAACCACTTAAACAGTCCTTTTCAGGGCTACAAAATATTTCCGACAAGAACTATGTTTTTCGGTCACAGAAAAAAGTTCCTATTTTTATGTCCACCAGTGTACCTTGGGACAACCTCGGAAGTCATTCTAGATTGTTTGTATGAACCTTGGGGACACCTTGGGACAACCTCGGAAGTCATTCTAGATTGCTTGTATGAACCTTGGGGACACCTTGGGACACCTTGGGACAACCTCTGAAGTCATTCTAGAGTGTTTGTATGAACCTTGGGGACACCTCGGGACACCTTAGGACAACCTCGGAAGTCATTCTAGAGTGTTTGTATGAACCTTGGGGACACCTTGAGACAACCTCGGAAATCATTCTAGAGTATTTCTATGAACCTTGGGGACACCTCAGGACAACCGCGGAAGTCATTCTAGAGTGTTAGTATGAACCTTGGGCACACCTTGGGACAACCTCGGAAGTCATTCTAGAGTGTTTGTATTAACCTTGGGCACACCTTGGGACAACCTCGCAAGTCATTCTAGAGTTTTTGTATGAACCTTGGGGACACCTTGGGACAACCTCTGAAGTTATTCTAGATTGCTTGTATGAACCTTGGGGACACCTTGGGACAACCTCGGAAGTCATTCTAGATTGCTTGTATGAACCTTGGGGACACCTAAAGACAACCTCTGAAGTCATTCTAGAGAGTCTGTATGAACCTTGGGGACACCTTGGGACAACCTCTGAAGTCATTCTAGATTGCTTGTATGAACCTTGGGGACACCTTGGGACACCTTGGGACAACCTCGGAAGTCATGCTAGATTGTTTGTATGAACCTTGGGGACACCTTGGGACACCTTGGGACAACCTCGGAAGTCATGCTAGCTTTTTTGTATGAAACTTGGGGACACCTTGGGACACCTTGGGACAACCTCGGAAGTCATTCTAGAGTGTTTGTATGAACCTTGGGGAGACCTTGGGACAACCTCGGAAGTCATTCTAGATTGCTTGTATGAACCTTGGGGACACCTTGGAACACCTTGGGACAACCTCTGAAGTCATTCTAGATTGTTTGTATGAACCTTGGGGACACCTTGGGGACACCTTGGGACAACCTCGGAAGTCATTCTAGATTGCTTGTATGAACCTTGGGGACACCTTGGGACAACCGCGGAAGTCATTCTAGATTGTTTGTATGAACCTTGGGGACACCTTGGGACAACCTCGGAAGTCATTCTAGATTGCTTGTATGAACCTTGGGGACACCTTGGGACACCTTGGGACAACCTCTGAAGTCATTCTAGATTGTTTGTATGAACCTTGGGGACACCTTGGGACACCTTGGGACAACCTCGGAAGTCATTCTAGAGTGTTTGTATGAACCTTGGGGTCACCTTGGGACAACCTCGGAAATCATTCTAGAGTGTTTGTATGAACTTTGGGGACACCTTGGGACACCTTGGAACAACGTCGAAATTCATTCTAGAGTGTTTGTATGAACCTTGGGCATACCTCAGGACAACCTCGGAAGTCATTCTAACGTGTTTGTTTGAACCTTGGGGACACCTTGGGACAACGTCGGAAGTCATTCTAGAGTGTTTGTATGAACAGCTTGGGACAACCTCTGAAGTTATTCTAGATTGCTTGTATGAACCTTGGGCACACCTTGGGACACCTTGGGACAACCTCTGAAGTCATTCTAGATTGTTTGTATGAACCTTGAGGACACCTTGGGACACCTTGGGACAACCTCGGAAGTCATGCTAGCTTATTTGTATGAAACTTGGGGACACCTTGGGACACCTTGGGACAACCTCTGAAGTCATTCTAGAGTGTTTGTATGAACCTTGGGGATAACTT
This sequence comes from Anopheles gambiae, assembly GCF_943734735.2. NCBI lineage: Eukaryota > Metazoa > Arthropoda > Insecta > Diptera > Culicidae > Anopheles > Anopheles gambiae. Next base: position 1,635,181 of record NW_026902714.1, read on the forward strand.
GGGACACCTTGGAACAACCTCGGAAGTCATTCTAGAGAGTTTGTATGAACCTTGGGCACACCTTGGGACAACCTCGGAAGTCATTCTAGAGTGTTTGTATGAACCTTGGGCACACCTTGGGACAACCTCTGAAGACATTATTGATTGCTTGTATGAACCTTGGGGACACCTCGGGACACCTTGGGACAACCTCTGAAGTCATTCTAGATTGTTTGTATGAACCCTGGGGACACCTTGGGCACACCTTGGGACAACCTCGGAAGTCATTCTAGAGTGTTTGTATGAACCTTGGGCACACCTTGGGACAACCTCGGAAGTCATTCTAGAGTGTTTGTATGAACCTTGGGGACACCTTGGGACACCTTGGGACAACCTCTGAAGTCATTCTAGAGTGTTTGTATGAACCTTGGGGACACCTTGGGACACTTTGGGACAACCTCGGAAGTCATTCTAGAGTGTTTGTATAAACCTTGGGCACACCTTGGGACAACGTCGGAAGTCATTCTAGAGTGTTTGTATGAACAGCTTGGGACAACCTCTGAAGTCATTCTAGATTGCTTGTATGAACCTTGGGCACACCTTGGGACACCTTGGGACAACCTCGGAAGTCATTCTAGAGTGTTTGTATGAACCTTGGGGACACCTTGGGACACCTTGGGACAACCTCGGAAGTCATGCTAGCTTATTTGTATGAAACTTGGGGACACCTTGGGACACCTTGGGACAACCTCTGAAGTCATTCTAGATTGTTTGTATGAACCTTGAGGACACCTTGGTACACCTTGGGACAACCTCGGAAGTCATGCTAGCTTATTTGTATGAAACTTGGGGACACCTTGGGACACCTTGGGACAACCTCTGAAGTCATTCTAGAGTGTTTGTATGAACCTTGGGCACACCTTGGGACAACCTCGGAAGTCATTCAAGAGTGTTTGTATGAACCTTGGGGTTACCTTGTGACACCTTGGAACTACGTCGAAAGTCATTCTAGAGTGTTTGTATGAACCTTGGGCACACCTCAGGACAACCTCTGAAGTCATTCTAGAGTGTTTGTATGAACCTTGAGGACATCTTGGGACAACCTCGGAAGTCATTCTAACGTGTTTGTATGAACCTTGGGGACACCTTGGGACAACCTCGGAAGTCATTCTAGATTGCTTGTATGAACCTTGGGGGTACCTTGGGACAACCTCGGAAGTCATTCTAGATTGTTTGTATGAACCTTGGGGACACCTTGGGACAACCTCGGAAGTCATTCTAGATTGCTTGTATGAACCTTGGGGACACCTTGGGACACCTTGGGACAACCTCTGAAGTCATTCTAGAGTGTTTGTATGAACCTTGGGGACACCTCGGGACACCTTAGGACAACCTCGGAAGTCATTCTAGAGAGTTTGTATGAACCTTGGGCACACCTAGGGACAACCTCGCAAGTCATTCTAGAGTGTTTGTATCAACCTTGGGGACATCTTGGAACAACCGCAGAAGTCATTCTAGATTGTTTGTATGAACCTTGGGGACACCTTGGGACAACCTCGGAAGTCATGCTAGCTTATTTGTATGAAACTTGGGGAAATCTTGGGACACCTTGGGACAACCTCTGAAGTCATTCTAGAGTGTTTGTTTGAACTTTGGGCACACCTTGGGACAACCTCGGAAGTCATTCTAGAGTGTTTGTATGAACCTTGGGGACACCTCGGGACACCTTAGGACAACCTCGGAAGTCATTCTAGAGGGTTTGTATGAACCTTGGGCACACCTAGGGACAACCTCGCAAGTCATTCTAGAGTGTTTGTATCAACCTTGGGGACATCTTGGAACAACCGCGGAAGTCATTCTAGATTGTTTGTATGAACCTTGGGGACACCTTGGGACAACCTCGGAAGTCATGCTAGCTTATTTGTATGAAACTTGGGGAAATCTTGGGACACCTTGGGACAACCTCTGAAGTCATTCTAGAGTGTTTGTTTGAACCTTGGGCACACCTTGGAACAACGTCGAAAGTCATTCTAGAGTGTTTGTATGAACCTTGGGGACACCTCGGGACACCTTAGGACAACCTCGGAAGTCATTCTAGAGAGTTTGTATGAACCTTGGGCACACCTAGGGACAACCTCGCAAGTCATTCTAGAGTGTTTGTATCAACCTTGGGGACATCTTGGAACAACCGCGGAAGTCATTCTAGATTGTTTGTATGAACCTTGGGGACACCTTGGGACAACCTCGGAAGTCATGCTAGCTTATTTGTATGAAACTTGGGGAAATCTTGGGACACCTTGGGACAACCTCTGAAGTCATTCTAGAGTGTTTGTTTGAACCTTGGGCACACCTTGGAACAACGTCGAAAGTCATTCTAGAGTGTTTGTATGAACCTTGGGGACACCTTGGAACAACCTCTGAAGTCATTCTAGATTGCTTGTATGATCCTTGGGGATACCTTGGGACACCTTGGGACAACCTCGGAAGTCATTCTATAGTGTTTGTATGAACCTTGGGGACACCTTGGGACAACCTCGGAAGTCATTCTAGAGTGTTTGTATGAACCTTAGGGACACCTTGGGACAACCTCAAAAGTCATTCTAGAGAGTTTGTATGAACCTTGGGACACCTTGGGACAACCTTGGAAGTCATTTTAGAATGTTTGTATGAACCTTGGGGACACCTTGGGACAACCTCGGAAGTCATTCTAGAGAGTTTGTATGAACCTTGGGCACACCTTGGGACAACCTCTGAAATCATGCTAGAGTGTTTGTATGAACCTTGGGGACACCTTGGGACAACCTCGAAAGTCATTCTAGAATGTTTGCATCAATCTTGGGCACACCTTGGGACAACCTCGGAAGTCAGTCTAACGTGTTTGTATGAACCTTGAGGACACCTTGGGACAACCGCGGAAGTCATTCTAGAGTGTTTGTATGAACCTTGGGGACACCTTGAGACAACCTCGGAAATCATTCTAGAGTATTTCTATGAACCTTGGGGACACCTCAGGACAACCGCGGAAGTCATTCTAGAGTGTTTGTATGAACCTTGGGCACACCTTGGGACAACCTCTGAAGACATTATTGATTGCTTGTATGAACCTTGGGGACACCTCTGGACACCTTGGAACAACCTCGAAAGTCATTCTAGATTGCTTGTATGAACCTTGGGACACCTTGGGGACACCTTGGGACAACCTCTGAAGTCATTCTAGAGTGTTTGTATGAACCTTGGGCACACCTTGGGACAACCTCGGAAGTCATTCTAGAGTGTTGGTATGAAACTTGGGCACACCTTGGGACAACCTCGGAAGTCATTCTAGAGTGTTTGTATGAACCTTGGGGACACCTTGGGACAACCTCTGAAGTTATTCTAGATTGCTTGTATGAACCTTGGGGACACCTTGGGACACCTCAGGGCAACCTCGGAATTCCTTCTAACGTGTTTGTATGAACCTTGGGGACACCTTGGGACAACCTCGGAAGTCATTCTAGCGAGTTTGTATGAACCTTGGGCACACCTTGGGACAACCTCGGAAGTCATTCTAGATTGCTTGTATGAACCTTGGGGACACCTTGGGACACCTTTGGACAACCTCGGAAGTCATTCTAGAGTGTTTGTATGAACCTTGGGGACACATAAAGACAACCTCTGAAGTCATTCTAGAGAGTCTGTATGAACCTTGGGGACACCTTGGGACAACCTCAAAAGTCATTCTAGAGTGTTTGTATGAACCTTGGGGACACCTTGGGACAACCTCTGAAGTTATTCTAGATTGCTTGTATGAACCTTGGGGATACCTTGGGACAACCGCGGAAGTCATTCTAGATTGTTTGTATGAACCTTGGGGACATCTTGGGACAACCTCGGAAGTCATTCTAGATTGCTTGTATGAACCTTGGGGACACCTTGGGACACCTTGGGACAACCTCTGAAGTCATTCTAGATTGTTTGTATGAACCTTGAGGACACCTTGGGACACCTTGGGACAACCTCGGAAGTCATTCTAGAGTGTTTGTATGAACCTTGGGGTCACCTTGGGACAACCTCGGAAGTCATTCTAGAGTGTTTGTATGAACCTTGGGGACACCTTGGGACAGCCTCGGAAGTCATTCTAGATTGCTTGTATGAACCTTGGGGACACCTTGGGACACCTTGGGATAACCTCTGAAGTCATTCTAGATTGCTTGTATGAACCTTGGGGACACCTTGGGACACCTTGGGACAACCTCGGAAGTCATTCTAGAGTGTTTGTATGAACCTTGGGGACACCTCGGGACACCTTAGGACAACCTCGGAAGTCATTCTAGAGTGTTTGTATGAACCTTGGGGACACCTTGAGACAACCTCGGAAATCATTCTAGAGTATTTCTATGAACCTTGGGGACACCTCAGGACAACCGCGGAAGTCATTCTAGAGTGTTAGTATGAACCTTGGGCACACCTTGGGACAACCTCGGAAGTCATTCTAGAGTGTTTGTATTAACCTTGGGCACACCTTGGGACAACCTCGCAAGTCATTCTAGAGTTTTTGTATGAACCTTGGGGACACCTTGGGACAACCTCTGAAGTTATTCTAGATTGCTTGTATGAACCTTGGGGACACCTTGGGACACCTTGGGACAACCTCGGAAGTCATTCTAGATTGCTTGTATGAACCTTGGGGACACCTAAAGACAACCTCTGAAGTCATTCTAGAGAGTCTGTATGAACCTTGGGGACACCTTGGGACAACCTCTGAAGTCATTCTAGATTGCTTGTATGAACCTTGGGGACACCTTGGAACACCTTGGGACAACCTCTGAAGTCATGCTAGATTGTTTGTATGAACCTTGGGGACACCTTGGGACACCTTGGGACAACCTCGGAAGTCATGCTAGCTTTTTTGTATGAAACTTGGGGACACCTTGGGACACCTTGGGACAACCTCGGAAGTCATTCTAGAGTGTTTGTATGAACCTTGGGGAGACCTTGGGACAACCTCGGAAGTCATTCTAGATTGCTTGTATGAACCTTGGGGACACCTTGGAACACCTTGGGACAACCTCTGAAGTCATTCTAGATTGTTTGTATGAACCTTGGGGACACCTTGGGGACACCTCGGAAGTCATTCTAGATTGCTTGTATGAACCTTGGGGACACCTTGGGACAACCGCGGAAGTCATTCTAGATTGTTTGTATGAACCTTGGGGACACCTTGGGACAACCTCGGAAGTCATTCTAGATTGCTTGTATGAACCTTGGGGACACCTTGGGACACCTTGGGACAACCTCTGAAGTCATTCTAGATTGTTTGTATGAACCTTGGGGACACCTTGGGACACCTTGGGACAACCTCGGAAGTCATTCTAGAGTGTTTGTATGAACCTTGGGGTCACCTTGGGACAACCTCGGAAATCATTCTAGAGTGTTTGTATGAACTTTGGGGACACCTTGGGACACCTTGGAACAACGTCGAAAGTCATTCTAGAGTGTTTGTATGAACCTTGGGCATACCTCAGGACAACCTCGGAAGTCATTCTAACGTGTTTGTATGAACCTTGGGGACACCTTGGGACAACCTCTGAAGTCATTCTAGATTGTTTGTATGAACCTTGAGGACACCTTGGGACACCTTGGGACAACCTCGGAAGTCATGCTAGCTTATTTGTATGAAACTTAGGGACACCTTGGGACACCTTGGGACAACCTCTGAAGTCATTCTAGATTGCTTGTATGAACCTTAGGAACACCTTGGGACACCTTGGGACAACCTCTGAAGTCATTCTAGAGAGTTTGTATGAACCTTGGGGACACCTTGGGACACCTTGGGACAACCTCTGAAGTCATTCTAGAGTGTTTGTATGAACCTTAGGGACACCTTGGGACAACCTCAAAAGTCATTCTAGAGAGTTTGTATGAACCTTGGGCACACCTTGGGACAACCTCTGAAATCATGCTAGAGTGTTTGTATGAACCTTGGGGACACCTTGGGACAACCTCGGAAGTCATTCTAGAGAGTCTGTATGAACCTTGGGCACACCTTGGGACAACCTCTGAAATCATGCTAGAGTGTTTGTATGAACCTTGGGGACACCTTGGGACAACCTCGAAAGTCATTCTAGATTGCTTGTATGAACCTTGGGGATACCTTGGGACACCTTGGGACAACCTCGGAAGTCATTCTATAGTGTTTGTATGAACCTTGGGGATATCTTGGGACACCTTGGGACAACCGCGGAAGTCATTCTAGAGTGTTTGTATGAACCTTGGGGACACCTTGAGACAACCTCGGAAATCATTCTAGAGTATTTCTATGAACCTTGGGGACACCTCAGGACAACCGCGGAAGTCATTCTAGAGTGTTTGTATGAACCTTGGGCACACCTTGGGACAACCTCTGAAGACATTATTGATTGCTTGTATGAACCTTGGGGACACCTCGGGACACCTTGGGACAACCTCTGAAGTCATTCTAGATTGTTTGTATGAACCTTGTGGACACCTTGGGCACACCTTGGGACAACCTCGGAAGTCATTCTAGAGTGTTTGTATGAACCTTGGGCACACCTTGGGACAACCTCGGAAGTCATTCTAGAGTGTTTGTATGAACCTTGGGGACACCTTGGGACACCTTGGGACAACCTCTGAAGTCATTCTAGAGTGTTTGTATGAACCTTGGGGACACCTTGGGACACTTTGGGACAACCTCGGAAGTCATTCTAGAGTGTTTGTATAAACCTTGGGCACACCTTGGGACAACGTCGGAAGTCATTCTAGAGTGTTTGTATGAACAGCTTGGGACAACCTCTGAAGTTATTCTAGATTGCTTGTATGAACCTTGGGCACACCTTGGGACACCTTGGGACAACCTCTGAAGTCATTCTAGATTGTTTGTATGAACCTTGAGGACACCTTGGGACACCTTGGGACAACCTCGGAAGTCATGCTAGCTTATTTGTATGAAACTTGGGGACACCTTGGGACAACCTCTGAAGTCATTCTAGAGTGTTTGTATGAACCTTGGGGATAACTTGGGACACCTTGGAACAACCTCGGAAGTCATTCTAGAGAGTTTGTATGAACCTTGGGCACACCTTGGGACAACCTCGGAAGTCATTCTAGAGTGTTTGTATGAACCTTGGGCACACCTTGGGACAACTTCTGAAGACATTATTGATTGCTTGTATGAACCTTGGGGACACCTCGGGACACCTTGGGACAACCTCTGAAGTCATTCTAGATTGTTTGTATGAACCCTGGGGACACCTTGGGCACACCTTGGGACAACCTCGGAAGTCATTCTAGAGTGTTTGTATGAACCTTGGGCACACCTTGGGACAACCTCGGAAGTCATTCTAGAGTGTTTGTATGAACCTTGGGGACACCTTGGGACACCTTGGGACAACCTCTGAAGTCATTCTAGAGTGTTTGTATGAACCTTGGGGACACCTTGGGACACCTTGGGACAACCTCGGAAGTCATTCTAGAGTGTTTGTATAAACCTTGGGCACACCTTGGGACAACGTCGGAAGTCATTCTAGAGTGTTTGTATGAACAGCTTGGGACAACCTCTGAAGTCATTCTAGATTGCTTGTATGAACCTTGGGCACACCTTGGGACACCTTGGGACAACCTCGGAAGTCATTCTAGATTGTTTGTATGAACCTTGGGGACACCTTGGGACACCTTGGGACAACCTCGGAAGTCATGCTAGCTTATTTGTATGAAACTTGGGGACACCTTGGGACACCTTGGGACAACCTCTGAAGTCATTCTAGATTGTTTGTATGAACCTTGAGGACACCTTGGTACACCTTGGGACAACCTCGGAAGTCATGCTAGCTTATTTGTATGAACCTTGGGGACACCTTGGGACACCTTGGGACAACCTCTGAAGTCATTCTAGAGTGTTTGTATGAACCTTGGGCACACCTTGGGACAACCTCGGAAGTCATTCAAGAGTGTTTGTATGAACCTTGGGGTTACCTTGTGACACCTTGGAACTACGTCGAAAGTCATTCTAGAGTGTTTGTATGAACCTTGGGCACACCTCAGGACAACCTCTGAAGTCATTCTAGAGTGTTTGTATGAACCTTGAGGACATCTTGGGACAACCTCGGAAGTCATTCTAACGTGTTTGTATGAACCTTGGGGACACCTTGGGACAACCTCGGAAGTCATTCTAGATTGCTTGTATGAACCTTGGGGGTACTTGGGACAACCTCGGAAGTCATTCTAGATTGTTTGTATGAACCTTGGGGACACCTTGGGACAACCTCGGAAGTCATTCTAGATTGCTTGTATGAACCTTGGGGACACCTTGGGACACCTTGGGACAACCTCTGAAGTCATTCTAGAGTGTTTGTATGAACCTTGGGGACACCTCGGGACACCTTAGGACAACCTCGGAAGTCATTCTAGAGAGTTTGTATGAACCTTGGGCACACCTAGGGACAACCTCGCAAGTCATTCTAGAGTGTTTGTATCAACCTTGGGGACATCTTGGAACAACCGCGGAAGTCATTCTAGATTGTTTGTATGAACCTTGGGGACACCTTGGGACAACCTCGGAAGTCATGCTAGCTTATTTGTATGAAACTTGGGGAAATCTTGGGACACCTTGGGACAACCTCTGAAGTCATTCTAGAGTGTTTGTTTGAACCTTGGGCACACCTTGGGACAACCTCGGAAGTCATTCTAGAGTGTTTGTATGAACCTTGGGGACACCTTGGGACACCTTGGAACAACGTCGAAAGTCATTCTAGAGTGTTTGTATGAACCTTGGGGACACCTTGGAACAACCTCTGAAGTCATTCTAGATTGCTTGTATGATCCTTGGGGATACCTTGGGACACCTTGGGACAACCTCGGAAGTCATTCTATAGTGTTTGTATGAACCTTGGGGACACCTTGGGACAACCTCGGAAGTCATTCTAGAGTGTTTGTATGAACCTTAGGGACACCTTGGGACAACCTCAAAAGTAATTCTAGAGAGTTTGTATGAACCTTGGGACACCTTGGGACAACCTTGGAAGTCATTTTAGATTGTTTGTATGAACCTTGGGGACACCTTGGGACAACCTCGGAAGTCATTCTAGAGAGTTTGTATGAACCTTGGGCACACCTTGGGACAACCTCTGAAATCATGCTAGAGTGTTTGTATGAACCTTGGGGACACCTTGGGACAACCTCGAAAGTCATTCTAGAATGTTTGCATCAATCTTGGGCACACCTTGGGACAACCTCGGAAGTCAGTCTAACGTGTTTGTATGAACCTTGAGGACACCTTGGGACAACCGCGGAAGTCATTCTAGAGTGTTTGTATGAACCTTGGGGACACCTTGAGACAACCTCGGAAATCATTCTAGAGTATTTCTATGAACCTTGGGGACACCTCAGGACAACCGCGGAAGTCATTCTAGAGTGTTTGTATGAACCTTGGGCACACCTTGGGACAACCTCTGAAGACATTATTGAGTGTTTGTATGAACCTTGGGGACACCTCTGGACACCTTGGAACAACCTCGAAAGTCATTCTAGATTGCTTGTATGAACCTTGGGACACCTTGGGGACACCTTGGGACAACCTCTGAAGTCATTCTAGAGTGTTTGTATGAACCTTGGGCACACCTTGGGACAACCTCGGAAGTCATTCTAGAGTGTTGGTATGAAACTTGGGCACACCTTGGGACAACCTCGGAAGTCATTCTAGAGTGTTTGTATGAACCTTGGGGACACCTTGGGACAACCTCTGAAGTTATTCTAGATTGCTTGTATGAACCTTGGGGACACCTTGGGACACCTCAGGACAACCTCGGAATTCCTTCTAACGTGTTTGTATGAACCTTGGGGACACCTTGGGACAACCTCGGAAGTCATTCTAGCGAGTTTGTATGAACCTTGGGCACACCTTGGGACAACCTCGGAAGTCATTCTAGATTGTTTGTATGAACCTTGGGGACACCTTGGGACACCTTTGGACAACCTCGGAAGTCATTCTAGAGTGTTTGTATGAACCTTGGGGACACATAAAGACAACCTCTGAAGTCATTCTAGAGAGTCTGTATGAACCTTGGGGACACCTTGGGACAACCTCAAAAGTCATTCTAGAGTGTTTGTATGAACCTTGGGGACACCTTGGGACAACCTCTGAATTTATTCTAGATTGCTTGTATGAACCTTGGGGATACCTTGGGACAACCGCGGAAGTCATTCTAGATTGTTTGTATGAACCTTGGGGACATCTTGGGACAACCTCGGAAGTCATTCTAGATTGCTTGTATGAACCTTGGGGACACCTTGGGACACCTTGGGACAACCTCTGAAGTCATTCTAGATTGTTTGTATGAACCTTGAGGACACCTTGGGACACCTTGGGACAACCTCGGAAGTCATTCTAGAGTGTTTGTATGAACCTTGGGGTCACCTTGGGACAACCTCGGAAGTCATTCTAGAGTGTTTGTATGAACCTTGGGGACACCTTGGGACAGCCTCGGAAGTCATTCTAGATTGCTTGTATGAACCTTGGGGACACCTTGGGACACCTTGGGACAACCTCTGAAGTCATTCTAGATTGCTTGTATGAACCTTGGGGACACCTTGGGACACCTTGGGACAACCTCGGAAGTCATGCTAGATTGTTTGTATGAACCTTGAGGACACCTTGGGACACCTTGGGACAACCTCGGAAGTCATGCTAGCTTATTTGTATGAAACTTGGGGACACCTTGGGACACCTTGGGACAACCTCTGAAGTCATTCTAGAGTGTTTGTTTGAACCTTGGGGACACCTTGGGACAACCTCGGAAGTCATTCTAGATTGCTTGTATGAACCTTGGGGACACCTTGGAACACCTTGGGACAACCTCTGAAGTCATTCTAGATTGTTTGTATGAACCTTGGGGACACCTTGGGGACACCTTGGGACAACCTCGGAAGTCATTCTAGATTGCTTGTATGAACCTTGGGGACACCTTGGGACAACCTCTGAAGTCATTCTAGATTGTTTGTATGAACCTTGGGGACACCTTGGGACAACCTCGGAAGTCATTCTAGATTGCTTGTATGAACCTTGGGGACACCTTGGGACACCTTGGGACAACCTCTGAAGTCATTCTAGATTGTTTGTATGAACCTTGGGGACACCTTGGGACACCTTGGGACAACCTCGGAAGTCATTCTAGAGTGTTTGTATGAACCTTGGGGTCACCTTGGGACAACCTCGGAAGTCATTCTAGAGTGTTTGTATGAACCTTGGGGACACCTTGGGACACCTTGGAACAACGTCGAAAGTCATTCTAGAGTGTTTGTATGAACCTTGGGCACACCTCAGGACAACCTCGGAAGTCATTCTAACGTGTTTGTATGAACCTTGGGGACACCTTGGGACAACCTCTGAAGTCATTCTAGATTGTTTGTATGAACCTTGAGGACACCTTGGGACACCTTGGGACAACCTCGGAAGTCATGCTAGCTTATTTGTATGAAACTTGGGGACACCTTGGGACACCTTGGGACAACCTCTGAAGTCATTCTAGATTGCTTGTATGAACCTTGGGGATACCTTGGGACACCTTGGGACAACCTCGGAAGTCATTCTATAGTGTTTGTATGAACCTTGGGGATATCTTGGGACACCTTGGGACAACCTCGGAAGTCATTCTAGAGAGTTTGTATGAACCTTGGGCACACCTAGGGACAACCTCGCAGGTCATTCTAGAGTGTTTGTATGAACCTTGGGGACATCTTGGAACAACCTCGGAAGTCATTCTAGATTGTTTGTATGAACCTTGGGGACACCTTGGGACAACCTCGGAAGTCATTCTAGATTGCTTGTATGAACCTTGGGGACACCTTGGGACACCTTGGGACAACCTCGGAAGTCATTCTAGAGTGTTTGTATAAACCTTGGGGACACCTTGGGACAACCTCGGAAGTCATTCTAGAGTGTTTGTATGAACCTTGGGGACACCTTGGGACACCTTGGAACAACGTCGATAGTCATTTTAGAGTGTTTGTATGAACCTTGGGCACACCTCAGGACAACCTCGGAAGTCATTCTAACGTGTTTGTATGAACCTTGGGGACACCTTGGGACAACCTCTGAAGTCATTCTAACGTGTTTGTATGAACCTTGGGGACACCTTGGGACAACCTCTGAAGTCATTCTAGATTGTTTGTATGAACCTTGGGGACACCTCAGGACAACCTCGGAAGTCATTCTAGAGTGTTTGTATGAACCTTGGGGACATCTTGGAACAACCGCGGAAGTCATTCTAGATTGTTTGTATGAACCTTGGGCACACCTTGGTACAACCTCGGAAGTCAATCTAGAGTGTTTGTATGAACCTTGGGGACACCTTGGGACACCTTGGGACAACCTCTGAAGTCATTCTAGAGTGTTTGTATGAACCTTGGGCACACCTTGGGACAACCTCGGAAGTCATTCTAGAGTGTTTGTATGAACCTTGGGGACACCTTGGGACACCTTGGAACAACCTCGGAAGTCATTCTAGAGTGTTTGTATGAACCTTGGGGACACCTTGGGACAACCTCGGAAGTCATTCTAGATTGCTTGTATGAACCTTGGGGATACCTTGGGACACCTTGGGACAACCTCGGAAGTCATTCTATAGTGTTTGTATGAACCTTGGGGACACCTTGGGACACCTTGGGACAACCTCGGAAGTCATTCTAGAGTGTTTGTATGAACCTTAGGGACACCTTGGGACAACCTCAAAAGTCATTCTAGAGAGTTTGTATGAACCTTGGGACACCTTGGGACAACCTCGGAAGTCATTTTAGAATGTTTGTATGAACCTTGGGGACACCATGGGACAACCTCGGAAGTCATTCTAGAGTGTTTGTATGAACCTTGGGGACACCTTGGGACAACCTCTGAAGTCATTCTAGATTGTTTGTATGAACCTTGGGGACACCTCAGGACAACCTCGGAAGTCATTCTAGAGTGTTTGTATGAACCTTGGGGACATCTTGGAACAACCGCGGAAGTCATTCTAGATTGTTTGTATAAACCTTGGGCACACCTTGGTACAACCTCGGAAGTCATTCTAGAGTGTTTGTATGAACCTTGGGGACACCTTGGGACACCTTGGGACAACCTCTGAAGTCATTCTAGAGTGTTTGTATGAACCTTGGGCACACCTTGGGACAACCTCGGAAGTCATTCTAGAGTGTTTGTATGAACCTTGGGGACACCTTGGGACACCTTGGAACAACCTCGGAAGTCATTCTAGAGTGTTTGTATGAACCTTGGGCACACCTTGGGACAACCTCTGAAGACATTATTGATTGCTTGTATGAACCTTGGGGACACCTCGGGACACCTTAGGACAACCTCGGAAGTCATTCTAGATTGCTTGTATGAACTTTGGGACACCTTGGGACACCTTGGGACAACCTCTGAAGTCATTCTAACGTGTTTGTATGAACCTTGGGGACACCTTGGGACAACCGCGGAAGTCATTCTAGAGTGTTTGTATGAACCTTGGGGACACCTTGAGACAACCTCGGAAATCATTCTAGAGTATTTCTATGAACCTTGCGGACACCTCAGGACAACCGCGGAAGTCATTCTAGAGTGTTTGTATGAACCTTGGGCACACCTTGGGACAACCTCTGAAGACATTATTGATTGCTTGTATGAACCTTGGGGACACCTCGGGACACCTTAGGACAACCTCGAAAGTCATTCTAGATTGCTTGTATGAACTTTGGGACACCTTGGGACACCTTGGGACAACCTCTGAAGTCATTCTAACGTATTTGTATGAACCTTGGGCACACCTTGGGACAACCTCGGAAGTCATTCTAGAGTGTTTGTATGAACCTTGGGCACACCTTGGGACAACCTCGGAAGTCATTCTAGGGTGTTTGTATGAACCTTGGGGACACCTTGGGACAACCTCTGAAGTTATTCTAGATTGCTTGTATGAACCTTGGGGACACCTTGGGACACCTCAGGACAACCTCGGAATTCATTCTAACGTGTTTGTATGAACCTTGGGGTCACCTTGGGACAACCTCGGAAGTCATTCTAGAGAGTTTGTATGAACCTTGGGCACACCTTGGGACAACCTCGGAAGTCATTCTAGATTGCTTGTATGAACCTTTGGGACACCTTGGGACACCTTTGGACAACCTCGGAAGTCATTCTAGAGTGTTTGTATGAACCTTGGGGACACCTAAAGACAACCTCTGAAGTCATTTAAGAGAGTCTGTATGAACCTTGGGGACACCTTGGGACAACCTCAAAAGTCATTCTAGAGTGTTTGTATGAACCTTGGGGACACCTTGGGACAACCTCTGAAGTTATTCTAGATTGCTTGTATGAACCTTGGGGACACCTTGGGACAACCTCTGAAGTCATTCTAGAGTGTTTGTATGAACCTTGGGGACACCTTGGGACAACCTCGGAAGTCATTCTAGATTGCTTGTATGAACCTTGGGGACACCTTGGGACACCTTGGGACAACCTCTGAAGTCATTCTAGAGTGTTTGTATGAACCTTGAGGACACCTTGGGACACCTTGGGACAACCTCGGAAGTCATTCTAGAGTGGTTGTATGAACCTTGGGGTCACCTTGGGACAACCTCGGAAGTTATTCTAGATTGTTTGTATGAACCTTGGGGACACCTTGGGACAACCTTGGAAGTCATTCTAGATTGCTTGTATGAACCTTGGGGACACCTTGGGACACCTTGGGACAACCTCGGAAGTCATTCTAGAGTGTTTGTATGAACCTTGGGGTCACCTTGGGACAACCTCGGAAATCACTCTAGAGTGTTTGTATGAACTTTGGGACACCTTGGGACACCTTGGGACAACCTCTGAAGTCATTCTAGAGTGTTTGTATGAACCTTGGGCACACCTTGGGACAACCTCGGAAGTCATTCTAGAGTGCTTGTATGAACCTTAGGGACACCTTGGGACAACCTCAAAAGTCATTCTAGAGAGTTTGTATGAACCTTGGGACACCTTGAGACAACCACTGAAGTCATTCTAACGTGTTTGTTTGAACCTTGGGGACACCTTGGGACAACCTCGGAAGTCATTCTAGATTGTTTGTATGAACCTTGGGGACACCTTGGGACACCTTGGAACAACGTCGAAAGTCATTCTAGAGTGTTTGTATGAACCTTGGGCACACCTCAGGACAACCTCGGAAGTCATTCTAGATTGCTTGTATGAACTTTGGGACACCTTGGGACACCTTGGGACAACCTCTGAAGTCATTCTAGAGTGTTTGTATGAACCTTGGGCACACCTTGGGACAACCTCGGAAGTCATTCTAGAGTGCTTGTATGAACCTTAGGGACACCTTGGGACAACCTCAAAAGTCATTCTAGAGAGTTTGTATGAACCTTGGGACACCTTGAGACAACCACTGAAGTCATTCTAACGTGTTTGTTTGAACCTTGGGGACACCTTGGGACAACCTCTGAAGTCATTCTAGATTGTTTGTATGAACCTTGGGGACACCTCAGGACAACCTCGGAAGTCATTCTAGAGTGTTTGTATGAACCTTGGGGACATCTTGGAACAACCGCGGAAGTCATTCTAGATTGTTTGTATGAACCTTGGGGACACCTTGGGACACCTTGGGACAACCTCGGAAGTCATTCTAGAGTGTTTGTATGAACCTTGGGGACACCTTGGGACAACCTCTGAAGTCATTCTAGATTGCTTGTATGAACCTTGGAAATACCTTGGGACACCTTGGAACAACCTCTGAAGTCATTCTAGAGTGTTTGTATGAACCTTGGGCACACCTTGGGACAACCTCGGAAGTCATTCTAGAGTGTTTGTATGAACCTTGGGGACACCTTGGGACACCTTGGAACAACCTCGGAAGTCATTCTAGAGTGTTTGTATGAACCTTGGGGACGCCTTGGGACAACCTCTGAAGTCATTCTAACGTGTTTGTATGAACCTTGGGGACACCTTGGGACAACCTCTGAAGTCATTCTAGATTGTTTGTATGAACCTTGGGGACACCTCAGGACAACCTCTGAAGTCATTCTAGAGTGTTTGTATGAACCTTGGGGACATCTTGGAACAACCGCGGAAGTCATTCTAGAGTGTTTGTATGAACCTTGGGCACACCTTGGTACAACCTCGGAAGTCATTCTAGAGTGTTTGTATGAACCTTGGGGACACCTTGGGACACCTTGGGACAACCTCTGAAGTCATTCTAGAGTGTTTGTATGAACCTTGGGCACACCTTGGGACAACCTCGGAAGTCATTCTAGAGTGTTTGTGTGAACCTTGGGGACACCTTGGGCACACCTTGGAACAACCTCGGAAGTCATTCTAGAGTGTTTGTATGAACCTTGAGGACACCTTGGGACAACCTCTGAAGTCATTCTAGATTGCTTGTTTGAACCTTGGGGATACCTTGGGACACCTTCGGACAACCTCGGAAGTCATTCTATAGTGTTTGTATGAACCTTGGGGACACCTTGGGACACCTTGGGACAACCTCGGAAGTCATTCTAGAGTGTTTGTATGAACCTTAGGGACACCTTGGGACAACCTCAAAAGTCATTCTAGAGAGTTTGTATGAACCTTGGGACACCTTGGGACAACCTCGGAAGTCATTTTAGAATGTTTGTATGAACCTTGGGGACACCATTAGACAACCTCGGAAGTCATTCTAGAGAGTTTGTATGAACCTTGGGCACACCTTGGGACAACCTCTGATATCATGCTAGAGTGTTTGTATGAACCTTGGGGACACCTTGGGACAACCTCGAAAGTCATTCTAGAGTGTTTGCATCAATCTTGGGCACACCTTGGGACAACCTCGGAAGTCAGTCTAACGTGTTTGTATGAACCTTGGGAACACCTCAGGACAACCGCGGAAGTCATTCTAGAGTGTTTGTATGAACCTTGGGCACACCTCAGGACAACCTCGGAAGTCATTCTCGATTGCTTGTATGAACTTTGGGACACCTTGGGACACCTTGGGACAACCTCGGAAGTCATTCTAGAGTGTTTGTATGAACCTTGGGCACACCTTGGGACAACCTCGGAAGTCATTCTAGAGTGTTTGTATGAACCTTAGGGACACCTTGGGACAACCTCAAAAGTCATTCTAGAGAGTTTGTATGAACCTTGGGACACCTTGAGACAACCACTGAAGTCATTCTAACGTGTTTGTATGAACCTTGGGGACACCTCAGGACAACCTCGAAAGTCATTCTAGAGTGTTTGTATGAACCTTGGGGACATCTTGGAACAACCGCGGAAGTCATTCTAGATTGTTTGTATGAACCTTGGGCACACCTTGGTACAACCTCGGAAGTCATTCTAGAGTGTTTGTATGAACCTTGGGGACACCTTGGGACAACCTCTGAAGTCATTCTAGATTGCTTGTATGAACCTTGGGGATACCTTGGGACACCTTGGAACAACCTCTGAAGTCATTCTAGAGTGTTTGTATGAACCTTGGGCACACCTTGGGACAACCTCGGAAGTCATTCTAGAGTGTTTGTATGAACCTTGGGGACACCTTGGGACACCTTGGAACAACCTCGGAAGTCATTCTAGAGTGTTTGTATGAACCTTGGGGACGCCTTGGGACAACCTCTGAAGTCATTCTAACGTGTTTGTATGAACCTTGGGGACACCTTGGGACAACCTCTGAAGTCATTCTAGATTGTTTGTATGAACCTTGGGGACACCTCAGGACAACCTCGGAAGTCATTCTAGAGTGTTTGTATGAACCTTGGGACATCTTGGGACAACCTCGGAAGTCATTCTAGATTGTTTGTATGAACCTTGGGCACACCTTGGTACAACCTCGGAAGTCATTCTAGAGTGTTTGTATGAACCTTGGGGACACCTTGGGACACCTTGGGACAACCTCTAAAGTCATTCTAACGTGTTTGTATGAACCTTGGGCACACCTTGGGACAACCTCGGAAGTCATTCTAGAGTGTTTGTATGAACCTTGGGGACACCTTGGGACACCTTGGAACAACCTCGGAAGTCATTCTAGAGTGTTTGTATGAACCTTGGGGACATCTTGGAACAACCGCGGAAGTCATTCTAGATTGCTTGTATGAACCTTGGGGATACCTTGGGACACCTTGGGACAACCTCGGAAGTCATTCTATAGTGTTTGTATGAACCTTGGGGACACCTTGGGACACCTTGGGACAACCTCGGAAGTCATTCTAGAGTGTTTGTATGAACCTTAGAAACACCTTGGGACAACCTCAAAAGTCATTCTAGAGAGTTTGTATGAACCTTGGGACACCTTGGGACAACCTCGGAAGTCATTTTAGAATGTTTGTATGAACCTTGGGGACACCATTAGACAACCTCGGAAGTCATTCTAGAGAGTTTGTATGAACCTTGGGCACACCTTGGGACAACCTCTGAAGTCATTCTAGATTGTTTGTATGAACCTTGGGGACACCTTGGGGACACCTTGGGACAACCTCGGAAGTCATTCTAGATTGCTTGTATGAACCTTGGGGACACCTTGGGACAACCTCTGAAGTCATTCTAGATTGTTTGTATGAACCTTGGGGACACCTTGGGACAACCTCGGAAGTCATTCTAGATTGCTTGTATGAACCTTGGGGACACCTTGGGACACCTTGGGACAACCTCTGAAGTCATTCTAGATTGTTTGTATGAACCTTGGGGACACCTTGAGACACCTTGGGACAACCTCGGAAGTCATTCTAGAGTGTTTGTATGAACCTTGGGGTCACCTTGGGACAACCTCGGAAATCATTCTAGAGTGTTTGTATGAACCTTGGGGACACCTTGGGACACCTTGGAACAACGTCGAAAGTCATTCTAGAGTGTTTGTATGAACCTTGGGCACACCTCAGGACAACCTCGGAAGTCATTCTAACGTGTTTGTATGAACCTTGGGGACACCTTGGGACAACCTCTGAAGTCATTCTAGATTGTTTGTATGAACCTTGAGGACACCTTGGGACACCTTGGGACAACCTCGGAAGTCATGCTAGCTTATTTGTATGAAACTTGGGGACACCTTGGGACACCTTGGGACAACCTCTGAAGTCATTCTAGAGTGTTTGTTTGAACCTTGGGGACACCTTGGGACAACCTCGGAAGTCATTCTAGATTGCTTGTATGAACCTTGGGGACACCTTGGAACACCTTGGGACAACCTCTGAAGTCATTCTAGATTGTTTGTATGAACCTTGGGGACACCTTGGGGACACCTTGGGACAACCTCTGAAGTCATTCTAGATTGTTTGTATGAACCTTGGGGACACCTTGGGACAACCTCGGAAGTCATTCTAGATTGCTTGTATGAACCTTGGGGACACCTTGGGACACCTTGGGACAACCTCTGAAGTCATTCTAGATTGTTTGTATGAACCTTGGGGACACCTTGGGACACCTTGGGACAACCTCGGAAGTCATTCTAGAGTGTTTGTATGAACCTTGGGGTCACCTTGGGACAACCTCGGAAATCATTCTAGAGTGTTTGTATGAACCTTGGGGACACCTTGGGACACCTTGGAACAACGTCGAAAGTCATTCTAGAGTGTTTGTATGAACCTTGGGCACACCTCAGGACAACCTCGGAAGTCATTCTAACGTGTTTGTATGAACCTTGGGGACACCTTGGGACAACCTCTGAAGTCATTCTAGATTGTTTGTATGAACCTTGAGGACACCTTGGGACACCTTGGGACAACCTCGGAAGTCATGCTAGCTTATTTGTATGAAACTTGGGGACACCTTGGGACACCTTGGGACAACCTCTGAAGTCATTCTAGATTGCTTGTATGAACCTTGGGGATACCTTGGGACACCTTGGGACAACCTCGGAAGTCATTCTATAGTGTTTGTATGAACCTTGGGGATATCTTGGGACACCTTGGGACAACCTCGGAAGTCATTCTAGAGAGTTTGTATGAACCTTGGGCACACCTAGGGACAACCTCGCAGGTCATTCTAGAGTGTTTGTATGAACCTTGGGGACATCTTGGAACAACCTCGGAAGTCATTCTAGATTGTTTGTATGAACCTTGGGGACACCTTGGGACAACCTCGGAAGTCATTCTAGATTGCTTGTATGAACCTTGGGGACACCTTGGGACACCTTGGGACAACCTCGGAAGTCATTCTAGAGTGTTTGTATAAACCTTGGGGTCACCTTGGGACAACCTCGGAAGTCATTCTAGAGTGTTTGTATGAACCTTGGGGACACCTTGGGACACCTTGGAACAACGTCGATAGTCATTTTAGAGTGTTTGTATGAACCTTGGGCACACCTCAGGACAACCTCGGAAGTCATTCTAACGTGTTTGTATGAACCTTGGGGACACCTTGGGACAACCTCTGAAGTCATTCTAACGTGTTTGTATGAACCTTGGGGACACCTTGGGACAACCTCTGAAGTCATTCTAGATTGTTTGTATGAACCTTGGGGACACCTCAGGACAACCTCGGAAGTCATTCTAGAGTGTTTGTATGAACCTTGGGGACATCTTGGAACAACCGCGGAAGTCATTCTAGATTGTTTGTATGAACCTTGGGCACACCTTGGTACAACCTCGGAAGTCATTCTAGAGTGTTTGTATGAACCTTGGGGACACCTTGGGACACCTTGGGACAACCTCTGAAGTCATTCTAGAGTGTTTGTATGAACCTTGGGCACACCTTGGGACAACCTCGGAAGTCATTCTAGAGTGTTTGTATGAACCTTGGGGACACCTTGGGACACCTTGGAACAACCTCGGAAGTCATTTTAGAGTGTTTGTATGAACCTTGGGGACACCTTGGGACAACCTCGGAAGTCATTCTAGATTGCTTGTATGAACCTTGGGGATACCTTGGGACACCTTGGGACAACCTCGGAAGTCATTCTATAGTGTTTGTATGAACCTTGGGGACACCTTGGGACACCTTGGGACAACCTCGGAAGTCATTCTAGAGTGTTTGTATGAACCTTAGGGACACCTTGGGACAACCTCAAAAGTCATTCTAGAGAGTTTGTATGAACCTTGGGACACCTTGGGACAACCTCGGAAGTCATTTTAGAATGTTTGTATGAACCTTGGGGACACCATGGGACAACCTCGGAAGTCATTCTAGAGTGTTTGTATGAACCTTGGGGACACCTTGGGACAACCTCTGAAGTCATTCTAGATTGTTTGTATGAACCTTGGGGACACCGCAGGACAACCTCGGAAGTCATTCTAGAGTGTTTGTATGAACCTTGGGGACATCTTGGAACAACCGCGGAAGTCATTCTAGATTGTTTGTATAAACCTTGGGCACACCTTGGTACAACCTCGGAAGTCATTCTAGAGTGTTTGTATGAACCTTGGGGACACCTTGGGACACCTTGGGACAACCTCTGAAGTCATTCTAGAGTGTTTGTATGAACCTTGGGCACACCTTGGGACAACCTCGGAAGTCATTCTAGAGTGTTTGTATGAACCTTGGGGACACCTTGGGACACCTTGGAACAACCTCGGAAGTCATTCTAGAGTGTTTGTATGAACCTTGGGCACACCTTGGGACAACCTCTGAAGACATTATTGATTGCTTGTATGAACCTTGGGGACACCTCGGGACACCTTAGGACAACCTCGGAAGTCATTCTAGATTGCTTGTATGAACTTTGGGACACCTTGGGACACCTTGGGACAACCTCTGAAGTCATTCTAACGTGTTTGTATGAACCTTGGGGACACCTTGGGACAACCGCGGAAGTCATTCTAGAGTGTTTGTATGAACCTTGGGGACACCTTGAGACAACCTCGGAAATCATTCTAGAGTATTTCTATGAACCTTGCGGACACCTCAGGACAACCGCGGAAGTCATTCTAGAGTGTTTGTATGAACCTTGGGCACACCTTGGGACAACCTCTGAAGACATTATTGATTGCTTGTATGAACCTTGGGGACACCTCGGGACACCTTAGGACAACCTCGAAAGTCATTCTAGATTGCTTGTATGAACTTTGGGACACCTTGGGACACCTTGGGACAACCTCTGAAGTCATTCTAACGTATTTGTATGAACCTTGGGCACACCTTGGGACAACCTCGGAAGTCATTCTAGAGTGTTTGTATGAACCTTGGGCACACCTTGGGACAACCTCGGAAGTCATTCTAGGGTGTTTGTATGAACCTTGGGGACACCTTGGGACAACCTCTGAAGTTATTCTAGATTGCTTGTATGAACCTTGGGGACACCTTGGGACACCTCAGGACAACCTCGGAATTCATTCTAACGTGTTTGTATGAACCTTGGGGTCACCTTGGGACAACCTCGGAAGTCATTCTAGAGAGTTTGTATGAACCTTGGGCACACCTTGGGACAACCTCGGAAGTCATTCTAGATTGCTTGTATGAACCTTTGGGACACCTTGGGACACCTTTGGACAACCTCGGAAGTCATTCTAGAGTGTTTGTATGAACCTTGGGGACACCTAAAGACAACCTCTGAAGTCATTCTAGAGAGTCTGTATGAACCTTGGGGACACCTTGGGACAACCTCAAAAGTCATTCTAGAGTGTTTGTATGAACCTTGGGGACACCTTGGGACAACCTCTGAAGTTAATCTAGATTGCTTGTATGAACCTTGGGGACACCTTGGGACAACCTCTGAAGTCATTCTAGAGTGTTTGTATGAACCTTGGGGACACCTTGGGACAACCTCGGAAGTCATTCTAGATTGCTTGTATGAACCTTGGGGACACCTTGGGACACCTTGGGACAACCTCTGAAGTCATTCTAGAGTGTTTGTATGAACCTTGAGGACACCTTGGGACACCTTGGGACAACCTCGGAAGTCATTCTAGAGTGGTTGTATGAACCTTGGGGTCACCTTGGGACAACCTCGGAAGTTATTCTAGATTGTTTGTATGAACCTTGGGGACACCTTGGGACAACCTTGGAAGTCATTCTAGATTGCTTGTATGAACCTTGGGGACACCTTGGGACACCTTGGGACAACCTCGGAAGTCATTCTAGAGTGTTTGTATGAACCTTGGGGTCACCTTGGGACAACCTCGGAAATCACTCTAGAGTGTTTGTATGAACTTTGGGACACCTTGGGACACCTTGGGACAACCTCTGAAGTCATTCTAGAGTGTTTGTATGAACCTTGGGCACACCTTGGGACAACCTCGGAAGTCATTCTAGAGTGCTTGTATGAACCTTAGGGACACCTTGGGACAACCTCAAAAGTCATTCTAGAGAGTTTGTATGAACCTTGGGACACCTTGAGACAACCACTGAAGTCATTCTAACGTGTTTGTTTGAACCTTGGGGACACCTTGGGACAACCTCGGAAGTCATTCTAGATTGTTTGTATGAACCTTGGGGACACCTTGGGACACCTTGGAACAACGTCGAAAGTCATTCTAGAGTGTTTGTATGAACCTTGGGCACACCTCAGGACAACCTCGGAAGTCATTCTAGATTGCTTGTATGAACTTTGGGACACCTTGGGACACCTTGGGACAACCTCTGAAGTCATTCTAGAGTGTTTGTATGAACCTTGGGCACACCTTGGGACAACCTCGGAAGTCATTATAGAGTGCTTGTATGAACCTTAGGGACACCTTGGGACAACCTCAAAAGTCATTCTAGAGAGTTTGTATGAACCTTGGGACACCTTGAGACAACCACTGAAGTCATTCTAACGTGTTTGTTTGAACCTTGGGGACACCTTGGGACAACCTCTGAAGTCATTCTAGATTGTTTGTATGAACCTTGGGGACACCTCAGGACAACCTCGGAAGTCATTCTAGAGTGTTTGTATGAACCTTGGGGACATCTTGGAACAACCGCGGAAGTCATTCTAGATTGTTTGTATGAACCTTGGGGACACCTTGGGACACCTTGGAACAACCTCGGAAGTCATTCTAGAGTGTTTGTATGAACCTTGGGGACACCTTGGGACAACCTCTGAAGTCATTCTAGATTGCTTGTATGAACCTTGGAAATACCTTGGGACACCTTGGAACAACCTCTGAAGTCATTCTAGAGTGTTTGTATGAACCTTGGGCACACCTTGGGACAACCTCGGAAGTCATTCTAGAGTGTTTGTATGAACCTTGGGGACACCTTGGGACACCTTGGAACAACCTCGGAAGTCATTCTAGAGTGTTTGTATGAACCTTGGGGACGCCTTGGGACAACCTCTGAAGTCATTCTAACGTGTTTGTATGAACCTTGGGGACACCTTGGGACAACCTCTGAAGTCATTCTAGATTGTTTGTATGAACCTTGGGGACACCTCAGGACAACCTCTGAAGTCATTCTAGAGTGTTTGTATGAACCTTGGGGACATCTTGGAACAACCGCGGAAGTCATTCTAGATTGTTTGTATGAACCTTGGGCACACCTTGGTACAACCTCGGAAGTCATTCTAGAGTGTTTGTATGAACCTTGGGGACACCTTGGGACACCTTGGGACAACCTCTGAAGTCATTCTAGAGTGTTTGTATGAACCTTGGGCACACCTTGGGACAACCTCGGAAGTCATTCTAGAGTGTTTGTGTGAACCTTGGGGACACCTTGGGCACACCTTGGAACAACCTCGGAAGTCATTCTAGAGTGTTTGTATGAACCTTGAGGACACCTTGGGACAACCTCTGAAGTCATTCTAGATTGCTTGTTTGAACCTTGGGGATACCTTGGGACACCTTCGGACAACCTCGGAAGTCATTCTATAGTGTTTGTATGAACCTTGGGGACACCTTGGGACACCTTGGGACAACCTCGGAAGTCATTCTAGAGTGTTTGTATGAACCTTAGGGACACCTTGGGACAACCTCAAAAGTCATTCTAGAGAGTTTGTATGAACCTTGGGACACCTTGGGACAACCTCGGAAGTCATTTTAGAATGTTTGTATGAACCTTGGGGACACCATTAGACAACCTCGGAAGTCATTCTAGAGAGTTTGTATGAACCTTGGGCACACCTTGGGACAACCTCTGATATCATGCTAGAGTGTTTGTATGAACCTTGGGGACACCTTGGGACAACCTCGAAAGTCATTCTAGAGTGTTTGCATCAATCTTGGGCACACCTTGGGACAACCTCGGAAGTCAGTCTAACGTGTTTGTATGAACCTTGGGAACACCTCAGGACAACCGCGGAAGTCATTCTAGAGTGTTTGTATGAACCTTGGGCACACCTCAGGACAACCTCGGAAGTCATTCTCGATTGCTTGTATGAACTTTGGGACACCTTGGGACACCTTGGGACAACCTCTGAAGTCATTCTAGAGTGTTTGTATGAACCTTGGGCACACCTTGGGACAACCTCGGAAGTCATTCTAGAGTGTTTGTATGAACCTTAGGGACACCTTGGGACAACCTCAAAAGTCATTCTAGAGAGTTTGTATGAACCTTGGGACACCTTGAGACAACCACTGAAGTCATTCTAACGTGTTTGTATGAACCTTGGGGACACCTCAGGACAACCTCGAAAGTCATTCTAGAGTGTTTGTATGAACCTTGGGGACATCTTGGAACAACCGCGGAAGTCATTCTAGATTGTTTGTATGAACCTTGGGCACACCTTGGTACAACCTCGGAAGTCATTCTAGAGTGTTTGTATGAACCTTGGGGACACCTTGGGACAACCTCTGAAGTCATTCTAGATTGCTTGTATGAACCTTGGGGATACCTTGGGACACCTTGGAACAACCTCTGAAGTCATTCTAGAGTGTTTGTATGAACCTTGGGCACACCTTGGGACAACCTCGGAAGTCATTCTAGAGTGTTTGTATGAACCTTGGGGACACCTTGGGACACCTTGGAACAACCTCGGAAGTCATTCTAGAGTGTTTGTATGAACCTTGGGGACGCCTTGGGACAACCTCTGAAGTCATTCTAACGTGTTTGTATGAACCTTGGGGACACCTTGGGACAACCTCTGAAGTCATTCTAGATTGTTTGTATGAACCTTGGGGACACCTCAGGACAACCTCGGAAGTCATTCTAGAGTGTTTGTATGAACCTTGGGACATCTTGGGACAACCTCGGAAGTCATTCTAGATTGTTTGTATGAACCTTGGGCACACCTTGGTACAACCTCGGAAGTCATTCTAGAGTGTTTGTATGAACCTTGGGGACACCTTGGGACACCTTGGGACAACCTCTAAAGTCATTCTAACGTGTTTGTATGAACCTTGGGCACACCTTGGGACAACCTCGGAAGTCATTCTAGAGTGTTTGTATGAACCTTGGGGACACCTTGGGACACCTTGGAACAACCTCGGAAGTCATTCTAGAGTGTTTGTATGAACCTTGGGGACATCTTGGAACAACCGCGGAAGTCATTCTAGATTGCTTGTATGAACCTTGGGGATACACTGGTGGACAAAAAGATAGGAAAAAAATTTGTTGTGTGTTTGTTTAAGGAAGTGATAGCGAATAACGGTCAACACATTGACCGTTAGAATATGTTTCCGCTCTGTGGAACACCGCAACACCACCTCCCAACAACCACTTAAACAGTCCTTTTCAGGGCTACCAAATATTTCCGACATGAACTATGTTTTTCGGTCACAGAAAAAAGTTCCTATTTTTATGTCCACCAGTGTACCTTGGGACACCTTGGGACAACCTCGGAAGTCATTCTATAGTGTTTGTATGAACCTTGGGGACACCTTGGGACACCTTGGGACAACCTCGGAAGTCATTCTAGAGTGTTTGTATGAACCTTAGGGACACCTTGGGACAACCTCAAAAGTCATTCTAGAGAGTTTGTATGAACCTTGGGACACCTTGGGACAACCTCGGAAGTCATTTTAGAATGTTTGTATGAACCTTGGGGACACCATTAGACAACCTCGGAAGTCATTCTAGAGAGTTGGTATGAACCTTGGGCACACCTTGGGACAACCTCTGATATCATGCTAGAGTGTTTGTATGAACCTTGGGGACACCTTGGGACAACCTCGAAAGTCATTCTAGAGTGTTTGCATCAATCTTGGGCACACCTTGGGACAACCTCGGAAGTCAGTCTAACGTGTTTGTATGAACCTTGGGAACACCTTGGGACAACCGCGGAAGTCATTCTAGAGTGTTTGTATGAACCTTGGGGACACCTTGAGACAACCTCGGAAATCATTCTAGAGTATTTCTATGAACCTTGGGGACACCTCAGGACAACCGCGGAAGTCATTCTAGAGTGTTTGTATGAACCTTGGGCACACCTTGGGACAACCTGTGAAGACATTATTGATTGCTTGTATGAACCTTGGGGACACCTTGGGACACCTTGGGACAACCTCTGAAGTCATTCTAGAGTGTTTGTATGAACCTTGGGCACACCTTGGGACAACCTCGGAAGTCATTCTAGAGTGTTTGTATGAACCTTGGGCACACCTTGGGACAACCTCGGAAGTCATTCTAGAGTGTTTGTACGAACCTTGGGGACACCTTGGGACAACCTCTGAAGTTATTCTAGATTGCTTGTATGAACCTTGGGGACACCTTGGGACAACCTCTGAAGTCATTCTAGATTGTTTGTATGAACCTTGGGGACACCTTGGGACAACCTCGGAAGTCATTCTAGAGTGTTTGTATGAACCTTGCGGACACCTTGGGACACCTTGGGACAACCTCGGAAGTCATTCTAGAGTGTTTGTATGAACCTTGGGGACACCGTGGAACAACCTCTGAAGTCATTCTAGAGAGTTTGTATGAACTTTGGGGACACCTTGGGACAACCTCAAAAGTCATTGTAGAGTGTTTGTATCAACCTTGGGGACACCTTGGGACAACCTCGGAAGTCATTCTAGATTGTTTGTATGAACCTTGGGGACACCTTAGAACAACCTCGGAAGTCATTCTAGAGTGTTTGTATGAACCTTGGGGACACCTTCGGTCAACCTCTGAAGTCATTCTAGAGTGTTTGTATGAACATTGGGCACACCTTGGGACAACCTCGGAAGTCATTCTCGAGTGTTTGTATGAACCTTCGGGACAACTTGGGACACCTTGGGACAACCTCGGAAGTCATTCTAGAGTGTTTGTATGAACCTTGGGGACACCTTGGGACAACCTCGAAAGTCATTCTTGAGTGTTTGTATCAATTTTTGCACACCTTGGGACAACCTCGGAAGTCAGTCTAACGTGTTTGTATGAACCTTGGGAACACCTTGGGACAACCGCGGAAGTCATTCTAGAGTGTTTTGATGAACCTGGGGCACACCTTGAGACAACCTCGGAATTCATTCTAGAGTATTTCTATGAACCTTGGGGACACCTTGGAACAACCTCAGAAGTCATTCTAGAGTGTTTGTATGAACCTTGAGGACACCTAAAGACAACCTCTGAAGTCATTCTAGAGTGCTTGTATGAACCTTGGGGACACCTCAGGACAACCTCGGAAGTCATTCTAACGTGTTTGTATGAACCTTGGGCACACCTCAGGACAACCTTGGAAGTCATTCTAGAGTGTTTGTATGAACCTTGGGGACACCTTGAGACAACCTCTGAAGTCATTCTAGAGTGTTTGTATGAACCTTGGGGACACCTTGGGACAACCTCGGAAGTCATTCTAGATTGCTTGTATGAACCTTGGGGACACCTTGGGACACCTTGGGACAACCTCTGAAGTCATTCTAGATTGCTTGTATGAACCTTGGGGACACCTTGGGACACCTTGGGACAACCTCGGAAGTCATGCTAGATTGTTTGTATGAACCTTGAGGACACCTTGGGACACCTTGGGACAACCTCGGAAGTCATGCTAGCTTATTTGTATGAAACTTGGGGACACCTTGGGACACCTTGGGACAACCTCTGAAGTCATTCTAGAGTGTTTGTATGAACCTTGGGGACACCTTGGGACAACCTCGGAAGTCATTCTAGATTGCTTGTATGAACCTTGGGGACACCTTGGAACACCTTGGAACAACCTCTGAAGTCATTCTAGATTGTTTGTATGAACCTTGGGGACAACTTGGGGACACCTTGGGAAACCCTCGGAAGTCATTCTAGATTGTTTGTATGAACCTTGGGGACACCTTGGGACAACCGCGGAAGTCATTCTAGATTGTTTGTATGAACCTTGGGGACACCTTGGGACACCTTGGGACAACCTCTGAAGTCATTCTAGATTGTTTGTATGAACCTTGGGGACACCTTGGGACACCTTGGGACAACCTCGGAAGTCATTCTAGAGTGTTTGTATGAACCTTGGGGTCACCTTGGGACACCTTGGGACAACCTCGGAAGTCATTCTAGAGTGTTTGTATGAACCTTGGGCACACCTAGGGACAACCTCGCAGGTCATTCTAGAGTGTTTGTATGAACCTTGGGGACATCTTGGAACAACCGCGGAAGTCATTCTAGATTGTTTGTATGAACCTTGGGGACACCTTGGGACAACCTCGGAAGTCATTCTAGATTGCTTGTATGAACCTTGGGGACACCTTGGGACACCTTGGGACAACCTCGGAAGTCATTCTAGAGTGTTTGTATGAACCTTGGGGACACCTTGGGACAACCTCTGAAGTCATTCTCGATTGTTTGTATGAACCTTGAGGACACCTTGGGACACCTTGGGACAACCTCGGAAGTCATGCTAGCTTATTTGTATGAAACTTGGGGACACCTTGGGACACCTTGGGACAACCTCTGAAGTCATTCTAGATTGCTTGTTTGAACCTTGGGGATACCTTGGGACACCTTGGGACAACCTCGGAAGTCATTCTATAGTGTTTGTATGAACCTTGGGGATATCATGGGACACCTTGGGACAACCTCGGAAGTCATTCTAGAGTGTTTGTATGAACCTTGGGCACACCTAGGGACAACCTCGCAGGTCATTCTAGAGTGTTTGTATGAACCTTGGGGACATCTTGGAACAACCGCGGAAGTCATTCTAGATTGTTTGTATGAACCTTGGGGACACCTTGGGACAACCTCGGAAGTCATTCTAGATTGCTTGTATGAACCTTGGGGACACCTTGGGACACCTTGGGACAACCTCGGAAGTCATTCTAGAGTGTTTGTATAAACCTTGGGGTCACCTTGGGACAACCTCGAAAGTCATTCTAGAGTGTTTGTATGAACCTTGGGGACACCTTGGGACACCTTGGAACAACGTCGAAAGTCATTCTAACGTGTTTGTATGAACCTTGGGCACACCTTGGGACAACCTCTGAAGTCATTCTAGATTGCTTGTATGAACCTTGGGGATACCTTGGGACACCTTGGGACAACCTCGGAAGTCATTCTATAGTGTTTGTATGAACCTTGGGGACACCTTGGGACACCTTGGGACAACCTCGGAAGTCATTCTAGAGTGTTTGTATGAACCTTAGGGACACCTTGGGACAACCTCAAAAGTCATTCTAGAGAGTTTGTATGAACCTTGGGACACCTTGGGACAACCACTGAAGTCATTCTAACGTGTTTGTATGAACCTTGGGACAACCTCTGAAGTCATTCTAGATTGTTTGTATGAACCTTGGGGACACCTCAGGACAACCTCGGAAGTCATTCTAGAGTGTTTGTATGAACCTTGGGGACATCTTGGAACAACCACGGAAGTCATTCTAGATTGTTTGTATGAACCTTGGGGATACCTTGGGACACCTTGGAACAACCTCGGAAGTCATTCTAGAGTGTTTGTATGAACCTTGGGGACACCTTGGGACAACCTCTGAAGTCATTCTAGATTGCTTGTATGAACCTTGGGGATACCTTGGGACACCTTGGAACAACCTCGGAAGTCATTCTAGAGTGTTTGTATGAAACTTGGGCACACCTTGGGACAACCTCGGAAGTCATTCTAGAGTGTTTGTATGAACCTTGGGGACACCTTGGGACACCTTGGAACAACCTCGGAAGTCATTCTAGAGTGTTTGTATGAACCTTGGGGACACCTTGGGACATCCTCTGAAGTCATTCTAACGTGTTTGTATGAACCTTGGGGACACCTTGGGACAACCTCGGAAGTCATTCTAGAGTGTTTGTATGAACCTTGGGGACATCTTGGAACAACCGCGGAAGTCATTCTAGATTGTTTGTATGAACCTTGGGGACACCTCACGACAACCTCGGAAGTCATTCTAGAGTGTTTGTATGAACCTTGGGGACATCTTGGAACAACCGCGGAAGTCATTCTAGATTGTTTGTATGAACCTTGGGCACACCTTGGTACAACCTCGGAAGTCATTCTAGAGTGTTTGTATGAACCTTGGGGACACCTTGGGACAACCTCTGAAGTCATTCTAACGTGTTTGTATGAACCTTGGGGACACCTTGGGACAACCTCTGAAGTCATTCTAGATTGTTTGTATGAACCTTGGGCACACCTTGGAACAACCTCTGAAGTCATTCTAGAGTGTTTGTATGAACCTTGGGGACACCTTGGGACAACCTCTGAAGTCATTCTAACGTGTTTGTATGAACCTTGGGGACACCTTGGGACAACCTCTGAAGTCATTCTAGATTGTTTGTATGAACCTTGGGGACACCTCAGGACAACCGCGGAAGTCATTCTAGATTGTTTGTATGAACCTTGGGCACACCTTGGTACAACCTCGGAAGTCATTCTAGAGTGTTTGTATGAACCTTGGGGACACCTTGGGACACCTTGGGACAACCTCTGAAGTCATTCTAGAGTGTTTGTATGAACCTTGGGCACACCTTGGGACAACCTCTGAAGTTATTCTAGATTGCTTGTATGAACCTTGGGGACACCTTGGGACAACCTCGGAAGTCATTCTAGAGTGTTTGTATGAACCTTGGGCACACCTTGAGACAACCTCGGAAGTCATTCTAGAGTGTTTGTATGAACCTTGGGGACACCTTGGGACAACCTCTGAAGTTATTCTAGATTGCTTGTATGAACCTTGGGGACACCTTGGGACAACCTCAAAAGTCATTCTAGAGTGTTTGTATGAACCTTGGGGACACCTTGGGACAACCTCTGAAGTTATTCTAGATTGCTTGTATGAACCTTGGGGACACCTTGGGACAACCGCGGAAGTCGTTCTAGATTGTTTGTATGAACCTTGGGGACATCTTGGGACAACCTCTGAAATCATGCTAGAGTGTTTGTATGAACCTTGGGGACACCTTGGGACACCTTGGGACAACCTCTGAAGTCATTCTAGATTGTTTGTATGAACCTTGAGGACACCTTGGGACACCTTGGGACAACCTCGGAAGTCATTCTAGAGTGTTTGTATGAACCTTGGGCACACCTTGGGACAACCTCGGAAGTCATTCTAGAGTGTTTGTATGAACCTTGGGGACACCTTGGGACAACCTCGGAAGTCATTCTAGAGTGTTTGTATGAACCTTGGGGACACCTTGGGACAACCTCGGAAGTCATTCTAGATTGCTTGTATGAACCTTGGGGACACCTTGGGACAGCTTGGGACAACCTCTGAAGTCATTCTAGATTGCTTGTATGAACCTTGGGGACACCTTGGGACACCTTGGGACAACCTCGGAAGTCATGCTAGATTGTTTGTATGAACCTTGAGGACACCTTGGGACACCTTGGGACAACCTCGGAAGTCATGCTAGCTTATTTGTAAGAAACTTGGGGACACCTTGGGACACCTTGGGACAACCTCTGAAGTCATTCTAGAGTGTTTGTATGAACCTTGGGGACACCTTGGGACA
Organism: Anopheles gambiae; assembly: GCF_943734735.2. Classification (NCBI taxonomy): domain Eukaryota; kingdom Metazoa; phylum Arthropoda; class Insecta; order Diptera; family Culicidae; genus Anopheles; species Anopheles gambiae. The sequence goes on from NW_026902714.1 coordinate 1,667,789, forward strand.
ACCTCGGAAGTTATTCTAGATTGCTTGTATGAACCTTGGGGACACCTTGGAACACCTTGGAACAACCTCTGAAGTCATTCTAGAGTGTTTGTATGAACCTTGGGGACACCTTGGGGACACCTTGGGACAACCTCGGAAGTCACTCTAGAGTGTTTGTATGAACCTTGGGGACACCTTGGGACACCTTGGAACAACGTCGAAAGTCATTCTAGAGTGTTTGTATGAACCTTGGGCACACCTCAGGACAACCTCGGAAGTCATTCTAACGTGTTTGCATGAACCTTGGGGACACCTTGGGACAACCTCGGAAGTCATTCTAGATTGCTTGTATGAACCTTGGGGACACCTTGGGACAACCGCGGAAGTCATTCTAGATTGTTTGTATGAACCTTGGGGACACCTTGGGACAACCTCGGAAGTCATTCTAGATTGCTTGTATGAACCTTGGGGACACCTTGGGACACCTTGGGACAACCTCTGAAGTCATTCTAGATTGTTTGTATGAACCTTGGGGACACCTTGGGACACCTTGGGACAACCTCGGAAGTCATTCTAGAGTGTTTGTATGAACCTTGGGGTCACCTTGGGACAACCTCTGAAGTCACTCTAGAGTGTTTGTATGAACCTTGGGGACACCTTGGGACACCTTGGAACAACGTCGAAAGTCATTCTAGAGTGTTTGTATGAACCTTGGGCACACCTCAGGACAACCTCGGAAGTCATTCTAACGTGTTTGTATGAACCTTGGGGACACCTTGGGACAACCTCGGAAGTCATTCTAGATTGCTTGTATGAACCTTGGGGACACCTTGGGACACCTTGGGACAACCTCTGAAGTCATTCTAGATTGTTTGTATGAACCTTGGGGACACCTTGGGACACCTTGGGACAACCTCGGAAGTCATGCTAGCTTATTTGTATGAACCTTGGGGACACCTTGGGACAACCGCGGAAGTCATTCTAGATTGTTTGTATGAACCTTGGGGACACCTTGGGACACCTTGGGACAACCTCTGAAGTCATTCTAGAGTGTTTGTATGAACCTTGGGGACACCTTGGGACAACCTCGGAAGTTATTCTAGATTGCTTGTATGAACCTTGGGGACACCTTGGAACACCTTGGAACAACCTCTGAAGTCATTCTAGAGTGTTTGTATGAACCTTGGGGACACCTTGGGGACACCTTGGGACAACCTCGGAAGTCATTCTAGATTGCTTGTATGAACCTTGGGGACACCTTGGGACAACCGCGGAAGTCATTCTAGATTGTTTGTATGAACCTTGGGGACACCTTGGGACAACCTCGGAAGTCATTCTAGATTGCTTGTATGAACCTTGGGGACACCTTGGGACACCTTGGGACAACCTCTGAAGTCATTCTAGATTGTTTGTATGAACCTTGGGGACACCTTGGGACACCTTGGGACAACCTCGGAAGTCATTCTAGAGTGTTTGTATGAACCTTGGGGTCACCTTGGGACAACCTCGGAAATCACTCTAGAGTGTTTGTATGAACCTTGGGGACACCTTGGGACACCTTGGGACAACCTCGGAAGTCATTCTAGAGTGTTTGTATGAACCTTGGGGACACCTTGGGACAACCGCGGAAGTCATTCTAGATTGTTTGTATGAACCTTGGGGACACCTTGGGACAACCTCGGAAGTCATTCTAGATTGCTTGTATGAACCTTGGGGACACCTTGGGACACCTTGGGACAACCTCTGAAGTCATTCTAGATTGTTTGTATGAACCTTGGGGACACCTTGGGACACCTTGGGACAACCTCGGAAGTCATTCTAGAGTGTTTGTATGAACCTTGGGGTCACCTTGGGACAACCTCGGAAATCACTCTAGAGTGTTTGTATGAACCTTGGGGACACCTTGGGACACCTTGGGACAACCTCTGAAGTCATTCTAGATTGTTTGTATGAACCTTGAGGACACCTTGGGACACCTTGGGACAACCTCGGAAGTCATGCTAGCTTATTTGTATGAAACTTGGGGATACCTTGGGACACCTTGGGACAACCTCTGAAGTCATTCTAGATTGCTTGTATGAACCTTGGGGATACCTTGGGACACCTTGGGACAACCTCGGAAGTCATTCTATAGTGTTTGTATGAACCTTGGGGACACCTTGGGACACCTTGGGACAACCTCGGAAGTCATTCTAGAGTGTTTGTATGAACCTTAGGGACACCTTGGAACAACCTCGGAAGTCATTCTAGAGTGTTTGTATGAACCTTGGGGACACCTTGGGACAACCTCTGAAGTCATTCTAACGTGTTTGTATGAACCTTGGGGACACCATGGGACAACCTCTGAAGTCATTCTAGATTGTTTGTATGAACCTTGGGGACACCTCAGGACAACCTCGGAAGTCATTTTAGAGTGTTTGTATAAACCTTGGGGACATCTTGGAACAACCGCGGAAGTCATTCTAGATTGTTTGTATGAACCTTGGGGACACCTTGGGACACCTTGGGACAACCTCGGAAGTCATTCTAGAGTGTTTGTATGAACCTTAGGGACACCTTGGGACAATCTCGGAAGTCATTCTAGAGTGTTTGTATGAACCTTGGGGACACCTTGGGACACCTTGGAACAACCTCGGAAGTCATTCTAGAGTGTTTGTATGAACCTTGGGGACACCTTGGGACAACCTCTGAAGTCATTCTAGATTGCTTGTATGAACCTTGGGGATACCTTGGGACACCTTGGAACAACCTCGGAAGTCATTCTAGAGTGTTTGTATGAACCTTGGGGACACCTTGGGACAACCTCTGAAGTCATTCTAGATTGCTTGTATGAACCTTGGGGACACCTTGGGACACCTTGGGACAACCTCGGAAGTCATTCTAGAGTGTTTGTATGAACCTTGGGGACACCTTGGGACAACCTCTGAAGTCATTCTAGAGTGTTTGCATCAATCTTGGGCACACCTTGGGACAACCTCTGAAGTCATTCTAGAATGTTTGTATGAACCTTGGGACACCTTGGGACAACCTCGGAAGTCATTTTAGAATGTTTGTATGAACCTTGGGGACACCATTAGACAACCTCGGAAGTCATTCTAGAGAGTTTGTATGAACCTTGGGCACACCTTGGGACAACCTCTGATATCATGCTAGAGTGTTTGTATGAAACTTGGGGACACCTTGGGACAACCTCGAAAGTCATTCTAGAGTGTTTGTATGAACCTTGGGAACATCTTGGGACAACCGCGGAAGTCATTCTAGAGTGTTTGTATGAACCTTGGGGACACCTTGAGACAACCTCGGAAATCATTCTAGAGTATTTCTATGAACCTTGGGGACACCTCAGGACAACCGCGGAAGTCATTCTAGAGTGTTTGTATGAACCTTGGGCACACCTTGGGACAACCTGTGAAGACATTATTAATTGCTTGTATGAACCTTGGGGATACCTTGGGACACCTTGGAACAACCTCGGAAGTCATTCTAGAGTGTTTGTATGAACCTTGGGGACACCTTGGGACAACCTCTGAAGTCATTCTAGATTGCTTGTATGAACCTTGGGGATACCTTGGGACACCTTGGAACAACCTCGGAAGTCATTCTAGAGTGTTTGTATGAACCTTGGGGACACCTTGGGACAACCTCTGAAGTCATTCTAGATTGCTTGTATGAACCTTGGGGACACCTTGGGACACCTTGGGACAACCTCGGAAGTCATTCTAGAGTGTTTGTATGAACCTTAGGGACACCTTGGGACAACCTCTGAAGTCATTCTAGAAAGTTTGCATCAATCTTGGGCACACCTTGGGACAACCTCTGAAGTCATTCTAGAATGTTTGTATGAACCTTGGGACACCTTGGGACAACCTCGGAAGTCATTTTAGAATGTTTGTATGAACCTTGGGGACACCATTAGACAACCTCGGAAGTCATTCTAGAGAGTTTGTATGAACCTTGGGCACACCTTGGGACAACCTCTGATATCATGCTAGAGTGTTTGTATGAAACTTGGGGACACCTTGGGACAACCTCGAAAGTCATTCTAGAGTGTTTGTATGAACCTTGGGAACAGCTTGGGACAACCGCGGAAGTCATTCTAGAGTGTTTGTATGAACCTTGGGGACACCTTGAGACAACCTCGGAAATCATTCTAGAGTATTTCTATGAACCTTGGGGACACCTCAGGACAACCGCGGAAGTCATTCTAGAGTGTTTGTATGAACCTTGGGCACACCTTGGGACAACCTGTGAAGACATTATTAATTGCTTGTATGAACCTTGGGGATACCTTGGGACACCTTGGAACAACCTCGGAAGTCATTCTAGAGTGTTTGTATGAACCTTGGGGACACCTTGGGACAACCTCTGAAGTCATTCTAGATTGCTTGTATGAACCTTGGGGACACCTTGGGACACCTTGGAACAACCTCGGAAGTCATTCTAGAGTGTTTGTATGAACCTTGGGGACACCTTGGGACAACCTCTGAAGTCATTCTAGATTGCTTGTATGAACCTTGGGGACACCTTGGGACACCTTGGGACAACCTCTGATATCATGCTAGAGTGTTTGTATGAAACTTGGGGACACCTTGGGACAACCTCTGAAGTCATTCTAGAGTGTTTGCATCAATCTTGGGCACACCTTGGGACAACCTCTGAAGTCATTCTAGAATGTTTGTATGAACCTTGGGACACCTTGGGACAACCTCGGAAGTCATTTTAGAATGTTTGTATGAACCTTGGGGACACCATTAGACAACCTCGGAAGTCATTCTAGAGAGTTTGTATGAACCTTGGGCACACCTTGGGACAACCTCTGATATCATGCTAGAGTGTTTGTATGAAACTTGGGGACACCTTGGGACAACCTCGAAAGTCATTCTAGAGTGTTTGTATGAACCTTGGGAACATCTTGGGACAACCGCGGAAGTCATTCTAGAGTGTTTGTATGAACCTTAGGGACACCTTGAGACAACCTCGAAAGTCATTCTAGAGTATTTCTATGAACCTTGGGGACACCTCAGGACAACCGCGGAAGTCATTCTAGAATGTTTGTATGAACCTTGGGACACCTTGGGACAACCTCGGAAGTCATTTTAGAATGTTTGTATGAACCTTGGGGACACCATTAGACAACCTCGGAAGTCATTCTAGAGAGTTTGTATGAACCTTGGGCACACCTTGGGACAACCTCTGATATCATGCTAGAGTGTTTGTATGAAACTTGGGGACACCTTGGGACAACCTCGAAAGTCATTCTAGAGTGTTTGTATGAACCTTGGGGACACCTTAGGACCCCCTCTGATGTCATTCTATAGTGTTTGTATGAACCATGGGCACACCTCAGGACAACCTTGGAAGTCATTAAAGAGTGTTTGTATGAACCTTGGGGACACCTTGGGACAACCTCTGAAGTCATTATAGAGTGTTTGTATGAACCGTGGGGACACCTTGGGACAACCTCTAAAGTCATTCTAGATTGCTTGTATGAACCTTGGGGACAACTTGGAATAACTTCGGAAGTCATTCTAGAGTGTTTGTATGAACCTTGGGCACACCTTGGGACAACCTCGGAAGTCATTCTATAGTGTTTGTATGAACCTTGGGGACACCTTGGGACACCTTGGGACAACCTCGGAAGTCATTATAGAGTGTTTGTATGAACCTTGGGGACACCTTGGGACAACCTCGGAAGTCATTCTAGAGTGTTTGTATGAACCTTGGGGACACCTTGGGACAACCTCGGAAGTCATTCTAGAGAGTTTGTATGAACCTTGGGACACCTTGGGACAACCTCGGAAGTCATTCTAGAGTGTTTGTATGAACCTTGGGGACACCTTGGGACAACCTCGAAAGTCATTCTAGAGTGTTTGTATCAATTTTTTGCACACCTTGGGACAACCTCGGAAGTCAGTCTAACGTGTTTGTATGAACCTTGGGAACATCTTGGGACAACCGCGGAAGTCATTCTAGAGTGTATGAACCTTGGGGACACCTTGGGACACCTTGGGACAACCTCGGAAGTCATTCTAGAGTGTTTGTATGAACCTTAGGGACACCTTGGGACAATCTCGGAAGTCATTCTAGAGTGTTTGTATGAACCTTGGGGACACCTTGGGACACCTTGGAACAACCTCGGAAGTCATTCTAGAGTGTTTGTATGAACCTTGGGGACACCTTGGGACAACCTCTGAAGTCATTCTAGATTGCTTGTATGAACCTTGGGGATACCTTGGGACACCTTGGAACAACCTCGGAAGTCATTCTAGAGTGTTTGTATGAACCTTGGGGACACCTTGGGACAACCTCTGAAGTCATTCTAGATTGCTTGTATGAACCTTGGGGACACCTTGGGACACCTTGGGACAACCTCGGAAGTCATTCTAGAGTGTTTGTATGAACCTTAGGGACACCTTGGGACAACCTCTGAAGTCATTCTAGAGTGTTTGCATCAATCTTGGGCACACCTTGGGACAACCTCTGAAGTCATTCTAGAATGTTTGTATGAACCTTGGGACACCTTGGGACAACCTCGGAAGTCATTTTAGAATGTTTGTATGAACCTTGGGGACACCATTAGACAACCTCGGAAGTCATTCTAGAGAGTTTGTATGAACCTTGGGCACACCTTGGGACAACCTCTGATATCATGCTAGAGTGTTTGTATGAAACTTGGGGACACCTTGGGACAACCTCGAAAGTCATTCTAGAGTGTTTGTATGAACCTTGGGAACATCTTGGGACAACCGCGGAAGTCATTCTAGAGTGTTTGTATGAACCTTGGGGACACCTTGAGACAACCTCGGAAATCATTCTAGAGTATTTCTATGAACCTTGGGGACACCTCAGGACAACCGCGGAAGTCATTCTAGAGTGTTTGTATGAACCTTGGGCACACCTTGGGACAACCTGTGAAGACATTATTAATTGCTTGTATGAACCTTGGGGATACCTTGGGACACCTTGGAACAACCTCGGAAGTCATTCTAGAGTGTTTGTATGAACCTTGGGGACACCTTGGGACAACCTCTGAAGTCATTCTAGATTGCTTGTATGAACCTTGGGGACACCTTGGGACACCTTGGGACAACCTCGGAAGTCATTCTAGAGTGTTTGTATGAACCTTGGGGACACCTTGGGACAACCTCTGAAGTCATTCTAGATTGCTTGTATGAACCTTGGGGACACCTTGGGACACCTTGGGACAACCTCGGAAGTCATTCTAGAGTGTTTGTATGAACCTTAGGGACACCTTGGGACAACCTCTGAAGTCATTCTAGAAAGTTTGCATCAATCTTGGGCACACCTTGGGACAACCTCTGAAGTCATTCTAGAATGTTTGTATGAACCTTGGGACACCTTGGGACAACCTCGGAAGTCATTTTAGAATGTTTGTATGAACCTTGGGGACACCATTAGACAACCTCGGAAGTCATTCTAGAGAGTTTGTATGAACCTTGGGCACACCTTGGGACAACCTCTGATATCATGCTAGAGTGTTTGTATGAAACTTGGGGACACCTTGGGACAACCTCGAAAGTCATTCTAGAGTGTTTGTATGAACCTTGGGAACAGCTTGGGACAACCGCGGAAGTCATTCTAGAGTGTTTGTATGAACCTTGGGGACACCTTGAGACAACCTCGGAAATCATTCTAGAGTATTTCTATGAACCTTGGGGACACCTCAGGACAACCGCGGAAGTCATTCTAGAGTGTTTGTATGAACCTTGGGCACACCTTGGGACAACCTGTGAAGACATTATTAATTGCTTGTATGAACCTTGGGGATACCTTGGGACACCTTGGAACAACCTCGGAAGTCATTCTAGAGTGTTTGTATGAACCTTGGGGACACCTTGGGACAACCTCTGAAGTCATTCTAGATTGCTTGTATGAACCTTGGGGATACCTTGGGACACCTTGGAACAACCTCGGAAGTCATTCTAGAGTGTTTGTATGAACCTTGGGGACACCTTGGGACAACCTCTGAAGTCATTCTAGATTGCTTGTATGAACCTTGGGGACACCTTGGGACACCTTGGGACAACCTCTGATATCATGCTAGAGTGTTTGTATGAAACTTGGGGACACCTTGGGACAACCTCTGAAGTCATTCTAGAGTGTTTGCATCAATCTTGGGCACACCTTGGGACAACCTCTGAAGTCATTCTAGAATGTTTGTATGAACCTTGGGACACCTTGGGACAACCTCGGAAGTCATTTTAGAATGTTTGTATGAACCTTGGGGACACCATTAGACAACCTCGGAAGTCATTCTAGAGAGTTTGTATGAACCTTGGGCACACCTTGGGACAACCTCTGATATCATGCTAGAGTGTTTGTATGAAACTTGGGGACACCTTGGGACAACCTCGAAAGTCATTCTAGAGTGTTTGTATGAACCTTGGGAACATCTTGGGACAACCGCGGAAGTCATTCTAGAGTGTTTGTATGAACCTTAGGGACACCTTGAGACAACCTCGAAAGTCATTCTAGAGTATTTCTATGAACCTTGGGGACACCTCAGGACAACCGCGGAAGTCATTCTAGAATGTTTGTATGAACCTTGGGACACCTTGGGACAACCTCGGAAGTCATTTTAGAATGTTTGTATGAACCTTGGGGACACCATTAGACAACCTCGGAAGTCATTCTAGAGAGTTTGTATGAACCTTGGGCACACCTTGGGACAACCTCTGATATCATGCTAGAGTGTTTGTATGAAACTTGGGGACACCTTGGGACAACCTCGAAAGTCATTCTAGAGTGTTTGTATGAACCTTGGGGACACCTTAGGACCCCCTCTGATGTCATTCTATAGTGTTTGTATGAACCATGGGCACACCTCAGGACAACCTTGGAAGTCATTAAAGAGTGTTTGTATGAACCTTGGGGACACCTTGGGACAACCTCTGAAGTCATTATAGAGTGTTTGTATGAACCGTGGGGACACCTTGGGACAACCTCTAAAGTCATTCTAGATTGCTTGTATGAACCTTGGGGACAACTTGGAATAACTTCGGAAGTCATTCTAGAGTGTTTGTATGAACCTTGGGCACACCTTGGGACAACCTCGGAAGTCATTCTATAGTGTTTGTATGAACCTTGGGGACACCTTGGGACACCTTGGGACAACCTCGGAAGTCATTATAGAGTGTTTGTATGAACCTTGGGGACACCTTGGGACAACCTCGGAAGTCATTCTAGAGTGTTTGTATGAACCTTGGGGACACCTTGGGACAACCTCGGAAGTCATTCTAGAGAGTTTGTATGAACCTTGGGACACCTTGGGACAACCTCGGAAGTCATTCTAGAGTGTTTGTATGAACCTTGGGGACACCTTGGGACAACCTCGAAAGTCATTCTAGAGTGTTTGTATCAATTTTTTGCACACCTTGGGACAACCTCGGAAGTCAGTCTAACGTGTTTGTATGAACCTTGGGAACATCTTGGGACAACCGCGGAAGTCATTCTAGAGTGTTTGTATGAACCTGGGGCACACCTTGAGACAACCTCGGAATTCATTCTAGGGTATTTCTATGAACCTTAGGGACACCTTGGAACAACCTCGGAAGTCATTCTAGAGAGTTTGTATCAACCTTGGGCATACCTTGGGACAACCTCGGAAGTCATTCTAGAGTGGTTGTATGAACCTTGGGGTCACCTTGGGACAACCTCGGAAGTCATTCTAGAGTGTTTGTATGAACCTTGGGGACACCTTGGACACCTTGGAACAACGTCGAAAGTCATTCTAGAGTGTTTGTATGAACCTTGGGGTCACCTTGGGACAACCTCGAAAGACATACTAGAGTGTTTGTATGAACCTTGGGGACACCTCGGGACAACCTCGGAAGTCATTCTAGAGTGTTTGTATGAACCTTGGGGACACCTTGGGACACCTTGGGACAACCTCTGAAGTCATTCTAGATTGCTTGTATGAACCTTGGGGACACCTTGGGACACCTTGGGACAACCTCTGAAGTCATTCTAGATTGTTTGTATGAACCTTGAGGACACCTTGGGACACCTTGGGACAACCTCGGAAGTCATGCTAGCTTATTTGTATGAAACTTGGGGACACCTTGGGACACCTTGGGACAACCTCGGAAGTCATTCTAGAGTGTTTGTATGAACCTTGGGGTCACCTTGGGACAACCTCGGAAGTCATTCTAGAGTGTTTGTATGAACCTTGGGAACACCTTGGGACAACCTCGGAAGTCATTCTAGATTGCTTGTATGAACCTTGGGGACACCTTGGGACACCTTGGGACAACCTCTGAAGTCATTCTAGATTGTTTGTATGAACCTTGGGGACACCTTGGGGACACCTTGGGACAACCTCGGAAGTCATTCTAGATTGCGTGTATGAACCTTGGGGACACCTTGGGACACCTTGGGACAACCGCGGAAGTCATTCTAGATTGTTTGTATGAACCTTGGGGACACCTTGGGACAACCTCGGAAGTCATTCTAGATTGCTTGTATGAACCTTGGGGACACCTTGGGACACCTTGGGACAACCTCAAAAGTCATTCTAGATTGTTTGTATGAACCTTGGGGACACCTTGGGACACCTTGGGACAACCTCGGAAGTCATTCTAGAGTGTTTGTATGAACCTTGGGGTCACCTTGGGACAACCTCGGAAGTCATTCTAGAGTGTTTGTATGAACCTTGGGGACACCTTGGGACACCTTGGAACAACGTCGAAAGTCATTCTAGAGTGTTTGTATGAACCTTGGGCACACCTCAGGACAACCTCGGAAGTCATTCTAACGTGTTTGTATGAACCTTGGGGACACCTTGGGACAACCTCTGAAGTCATTCTAGAGTGTTTGTAGGAACCTTGAGGACACCTTGGGACACCTTGGGACAACCTCGGAAGTCATGCTAGCTTATTTGTATGAAACTTGGGGACACCTTGGGACACCTTGGGACAACCTCTGAAGTCATTCTAGATTGCTTGTATGAACCTTGGGGATACCTTGGGACACCTTGGGACAACCTCGGAAGTCATTCTATAGTGTTTGTATGAACCTTGGGGACACCTTGGGACACCTTGGGACTACCTCGGAAGTCATTCTAGAGTGTTTGTATGAACCTTAGGGACACCTTGGGACAACCTCAAAAGTCATTCTAGAGAGTTTGTATGAACCTTGGGACACCTTGGGACAACCTCGGAAGTCATTTTAGAATGTTTGTATGAACCTTGGGGACACCTTGGGACAACCTCGGAAGTCACTCTAGAGAGTTTGTATGAACCTTGGGCACACCTTGGGACAACCTCTGATATCATGCTAGAGTGTTTGTATGAACCTTGGGGACACCTTGGGACAAACTCGAAAGTCATTCTAGAGTGTTTGCATCAATCTTGGGCACACCTTGGGACAACCTCGGAAGTCAGTCTAACGTGTTTGTATGAACCTTGGGAACACCTTGGGACAACCGCGGAAGTCATTCTAGAGTGTTTGTATGAACCTTGGGGACACCTTGAGACAACCTCGGAAATCATTCTAAAGTATTTCTATGAACCTTGGGGACACCTCAGGACAACCGCGGAAGTCATTCTAGAGTGTTTGTATGAACCTTGGGCACACCTTGGGACAACCTGTGAGGACATTATTGATTGCTTGTATGAACCTTGGGGACACCTCGGGACACCTTGGGACAACCTCGAAAGTCATTCTAGATTGCTTGTATGAACCTTGGGGACACCTTGGGGACACTTCAGGACAACCTCGGAAGTCATTCTAGATTGTTTGTATGAACCTTGGGGACACCTTGGGACACCTTGGGACAACCTCGGAAGTCATTCTAGAGTGTTTGTATGAACCTTGGGGACACCTTGGGACAACCTCGGAAGTCATTCTAGAGAGTTTGTATGAACCTTGGGACACCTTGGGACAACCTCGAAAGTCATTTTAGAATGTTTGTATGAACCTTGGGGACACCTTGGGACAACCTCGGAAGTCATGCTAGCGTATTTGTATGAACCTTGGGGACACCTTGAAACAACCTCGAAAGACATACTAGAGTGTTTGTATGAACCTTGGGGACAGCTCAGGACAACCTCAGAAGTCATTCTAACGTGTTTGTATGAACCATGGGCACACCTCAGGACAACCTTGGAAGTCATTAAAGAGTGTTTGTATGAACCTTGGGGACACCTTGGGACAACCTCTGAAGTCATTCTAGAGTGTTTGTATGAACCTTGGGGACACCTTCGGACAACTTCGGAAGTCATTCTAGAGTGTTTGTATGAACCTTGGGGTCACCTTGGGACAACCTCTGAAGTCATTCCAGATTGCTTGTATGAACCTTGGGGACACCTTGGGAAACCTTGGGACAACCTCGGAAGTCATTCTAGAGAGTTTGTATGAACCTTTTGCACACCGTGGGACAACCTCGAAAGTCATTCTAGATAGTTTGTATGAACCTTGGGCACACCTTGGGACAACCTCAAAAGTCATTCTAGAGTGTTTGTATGAACCTTGGGAACACCTTGGGGACACCTCAGGACAACCTCTGAAGTCATTCTAGAGTGCTTGTATGAACCTTGGGGACACCTTGGGACAACCTCTGAAGTCATTCTAGAGTGTTTGTATGAACCTTGGGCACACCTTGGGACAACTTCGGAAGTCATTCTAGAGTGTTTGTATGAACCTTGGGCACAACTTGGGACAACCTCGGAAGTCATTCTATAGTGTTTGTATGAACCTTGGGGACACCTTGGGACACCTTGGGACAACCTCGGAAGTCATTCTAGAGTGTTTGTATGAACCTTGGGGACACCTTGGGACAACCTCTGAAGTCATTCTAGATTGCTTGTATGAACCTTGGGGTCACCTTGGGACTACCTCTGAAGTCATTCCAGATTGCTTGTATGAACCTTGGGGACACCTTGGGACACCTTGGGACAACCTCGGAAGTCATTCTAGAGAGTTTGTATGAACCTTTTGCACACCTTGGGACAACCTCGGAAGTCATTCTAGAGTGTTTTTATGAACCTTGGGAACACCTGGGAAGTCATTCTAGAGTGTCTGTATAAACCTTGGCGACACCTTGGGACAACCTCGGAAGTCATTCTAGAGTGTTTGTATGAACCTTGGGGACACCTTGGGACAACCTTGAAAGTCATTCTAGAATGTTTGTATGAACCTTGGGGACACCTTGGGACAACCTCGGAAGTCATTCTAGAGTGTTTGTATGAACCTTGGGGACACCTTGGGACAACCTTGAAAGTCATGCTAGAATGTTTGTATGAACCTTGGGGACACCTTGGGACAACCCCAGAAGTCTTTCTAGAGTGCTTGTATGAACCTTGGGGACACCTTGGGACAACTTCAGAAGTCATTTTACAGTGTTTGTACGAGCCTTGGGACAACTTGGGACAACCTCGAAAATCATTCTAGATTGCTTGAATGAACCTTGGGGACACCTTGGAACAACCCCAGAAGTCATTCTAGAGTGCTTGTATGAACCTTGGGGACACCTCGGGACACCTTGGAACAACCTCGAAAGTCATTCTAGAGTGTTTGTATGAACCTTGAGGACACCTTGGAGAAACCTCGGAAGACATTCTAGAGTGTTTGTATGAAACTTGGGCACACCTTGGGACAACATCTGAAGTCATTCTAGATTGCTTGAATGAACCTTGGGGACACCTTGGAACACCTTGGGACAACCTCGGAAGTCATTCTAGAGTGTTTGTATGCACCTTGTTCTGATGAACCTTGGGGAAACCTTGGAACACCTTGGGACAACCTCTGAAGTCATTCTAGAGTGTTTGTATGAACCTTGGGATACCTTGGGATAACTTCGGAAGTCATTCTAGAGTAATTAAATCAACCTTGGGGTCACCTTGGGACAAACTCTGAAGTCACTCTAGATTGCTTGTATGAACCTTGGGGACACCTTGGGACACCTTGAGACAACCTCGGAAGTCATTCGAACGTGTTTGTTTGAACCTTTGGACACCTTGGGACAACCTCGGAAGTAATTCTAGAGTGTTTGTATGAACCTTGGGGACATCTTGGACCAACCTCAGAAGTCATTCTAGAGTGTTTGTATGAACCTTGGGAACACCTTGGGACAACCTCAGAAGTCATTCTAGAGTGTTTGTATGAACCTTGGGCACACCTTGGGACAACCTCAGATGTCATTCTAGAATTCCTGTATGAACCTTGGGGACACCTTGGAACAACCTCGGAAGTCATTCTAGAGTGTTTGTATGAACCTTTGGGACACCTTGGGACAACGTTGAAAGTCATTCTAGAATGTTTGTATGAACCTTGGGAACACCTTGGGACAACCTCGGAAGTCATTCTAGAGTATCTGTACGAACCTTAGGGACACCTTGGGACAACCTCAGAAGTAAGTCTAGAATGTTTTTATGAACCTTTGGGACACCTGGGAAGTCATTCTAGAGTGTCTGAATAAACCTTGGCGACACCTTGGGACAACCTCTGATGTCATTCTAGAGTGTTTGTATGAACCTTGGGGACACCTTGGAACACCTCAGGACAACCTCAAAAGTCATTCTAGAGTGTTTGTATGAACCTTGGGGACATCTTGGACCAACCTCAGAAGTCATTCTAGAGTGTTTGTATGAACCTTGGGAACACCTTGGGACAACCTCATAAGTCATTCTAGAGTGTTTGTATGAACCTTGGGCACACCTTGGGACAACCTCAGATGTCATTCTAGAATGCCTGTATGAACCTTGGGGACACCTTGGAACAACCTCGGAAGTCATTCTAGAGTGTTTGTATGAACCTTTGGGACACCTTGGGACAACGTTGAAAGTCATTCTAGAATGTTTGTATGAACCTTGGGAACACCTTGGGACAACCTCGGAAGTCATTCTAGAGTATCTGTATGAACCTTAGGGACACCTTGGGACAACCTCAGAAGCAAGTCTAGAATGTTTTTATGAACCTTTGGGACACCTGGGAAGTCATTCTAGAGTGTCTGTATAAACCTTGGCGAAACCTTGGGACCACCTCTGATGTCATTCTAGAGTGTTTGTATGAACCTTGGGGACACCTTGGAACACCTCAGGACAACCTCAAAAGTCATTCTAGAGTGTTTGTATGAACCTTGGGGACACCTTGGAACAATCTAGGAAGTCATTCTAGAGTGTTTGTATCAACCTTGTGGACATTTTGGAACAACCTCGGAAGTCATTCTAGAGTGTTTGTATGAACCTTGGGGACACCTTGGGACACCTTGGGACAACCTCGGAAGTAATTCTAGAGTGTTTGTATGAATCTTGGGGACACCTCGGGACAACCTCGGAAGTAATTCTAGAGTGTTTGTATGAACCTTGCGGACATCTTGGGACAACCTCGGAAGTCATTCTAGAGTGTTTGTATCAACCTTGGGGACACCTTGGGACAACCTCTGATGTCATTCTAGAGTGTTTGTATGAACTTTGGGGACACCTTGGAACACCTTGGAGCAACCTCGGAAATCATTCTAGAGTGTTTGTATGAACCTTGGGGACACCTCGGGGCAACATCGGAAGTCATTCTAGAGTGTTTGTATGAACCTTGGGACAACCTCGGAAGTCATTCTAGTGAGTTTGTATGAACCTTGGGAACACCTTGGGACAACCTCGTAAGACATACTATGTTGTTTGTATGAACCTTAGGGACAAATTTGGGCAACCTCGGAAGTCATTCTAGAGTGTTTGTATGAACCTTGGGGATACCTTGGGACAACCTCGAAAGTCATTCTAGAGTGTTTGTATGAACCTTTGGACACCTTGGGACAACCTCGGAAGTCATTCTAGCGAGTTCGTTTGAACCATGGGACACCTTGGGAAAACCTCGGAAGTTATTCCAGAGTGTTTGTATGAACCTTGGGGACACCTTGTAACAACCTCAAAAGTCATTCTAGAGTGTTTGTATAAACCTTGGGGACACCTTGGGTCCACCTGGGAAGTATTTCTAGAGTGTCTGTATAAACCTTGACGACACCTTGGGACCACCTCTGATGTCATTCTAGAGTGTTTGTATGAACCTTGGGAACACCTTTGAACACCTCAGGACAACCTCGGATGTCATTCTAGAGTGTTTATATGAATCTTTTGGACACCTCGGGACAACCTCGGAAGTAATTCTAGAGTGTTTGTATGAACCTTGCAGACATCTTGGGACAACCTCAGAAGTCATTCTAGAGTGTTTGTATCAACCTTGGGGACACCTTGGGACCACCTCTGATGTCATTATAGAGTGTTTGTATGAACCTTGGGGACACCTTGGAACACCTTGGGGCAACCTCGGAAATCATTCTAGAGTGTTTGTATGAACCTTGGGGACACCTCGGGGCAACATCGGAAGTCATTCTAGAGTGTTTGTATGAACCTTGGGACAACCTCGGAAGTCATTCTAGTGAGTTTGTATGAACCTTGGGAACACCTTGGGACAACCTCGTAAGACATACTATGTTGTTTGTATGAACCTTAGGGACAAATTTGGGCAACCTCGGAAGTAATTCTAGAGTGTTTGTATGAACCTTGCGGACATCTTGGGACAACCTGTGAAGTCAATCTAGATTGTTTGTATCAACCTTGGGGACACCTTGGGACCACCTCTGATGTCATTATAGAGTGTTTGTATGAACCTTGGAGACACCTTGGAACACCTTGGGGCAACCTCGGAAATCATTCTAGAGTGTTTGTATGAACCTTGGGGACACCTCGGGGCAACATCGGAAGTCATTCTAGAGTGTTTGTATGAACCTTGGGACAACCTCGGAAGTCATTCTAGTGAGTTTGTATGAACCTTGGGAACACCTTGGGACAACCTCGTAAGACATACTATGTTGTTTGTTTGAATCTTTCGGACACCTCGGTACAACCTCGGAAGTAATTCTAGAGTGTTTGTATGAACCTTGCGGACATCTTGGGACAACCTCAGAAGTCATTCTAGAGTGTTTGTATCAACCTTGGGGACACCTTGGGACCACCTCTGATGTCATTATAGAGTGTTTGTATGAACCTTGGGGACACCTTGGAACACCTTGGGGCAACCTCGGAAATCATTCTAGAGTGTTTGTATGAACCTTGGGAACACCTTTGAACACCTCAGGACAACCTCGGATGTCATTCTAGAGTGTTTATATGAATCTTTTGGACACCTCGGGACAACCTCGGAAGTAATTCTAGAGTGTTTGTATGAACCTTGCAGACATCTTGGGACAACCTCAGAAGTCATTCTAGAGTGTTTGTATCAACCTTGGGGACACCTTGGGACCACTTCTGATGTCATTATAGAGTGTTTGTATGAACCTTGGGGACACCTTGGAACACCTTGGGGCAACCTCGGAAATCATTCTAGAGTGTTTGTATGAACCTTGGGACAACCTCGGAAGTCATTCTAGTGAGTTTGTATGAACCTTGGGAACACGTTGGGACAACCTCGTAAGACATACTATGTTGTTTGTATGAACCTTAGGGACAAATTTGGGCAACCTCGGAAGTCATTCTAGAGTGTTTGTATGAACCTTGGGGACACCTTGGAACAACCTCGAAAGTCATTCTAGAGTGTTTGTGTCAACCTTTGGACACCTTGGGACAACCTCGGAAGTCATTCTAGCGAGTTCGTTTGAACCTTGGGACACCTTGGGAAAACCTCGGAAGTTATTCCAGAGTGTTTGTATGAACCTTGGGGACACCTTGTAACAACCTCAGAAGTCATTCTAGAGTGTTTGTATGAACCTTGGGGACACCTTGGAACAACCTCAGAAGTCATTCTAGAGTGTTTGTATGAACCTTGGGAACACCTTGGGACAACCTCGGAAGTCATTCTAGAGTGTTTGTATGAACCTTGGGGACACCTTGGGACAACCTCAGAAGTCATTCTAGAGTGTTTGTATGAACCTTGGGGACACCTTGGAACAACCTCAGAAGTCATTCTAGAGTGTTTGTATGAACCTTGGGGACACCTTGGAACAACCTCAGAAGTCATTCTAGAGTGTTTGTATGAATCTTGGGGACACCTTGGGACAACTGCGGAAGTCATTCTAGAGTGTTTGTATGAAACTTGGGCACACCTTGGGACAACATCTGAAGTCATTCTAGATTGCTTGAATGAACTTTGGGACACCTTGGAACACCTTGGGACAACCTCGGAAGTCATTCTAGAGTGTTTGTATGAACCTTGTTCTGATGAACTTTGGGGACACCTTGGAACACCTTGGGACAACCTCTGAAGTCATTCTAGAGTGTTTGTATGAACCTTGGGATACCTTGGGATAACTTCGGAAGTCATTCTAGAGTGTTTGTATGAACCTTGGGGACATCTTGGACCAACTTCAGAAGTCATTCTAGAGTGTTTGTATGAACCTTGGGAACACCTTGGGACAACTGCGGAAGTCATTCTAGAGTGTTTGTATGAACCTTGGGCACACCTTGGGACAACCTCAGATGTCATTCTAGAATGCCTGTATGAACCTTGGGGACACCTTGGGACAACCTCAGATGTCATTCTAGAATGCCTGTATGAACCTTGGGGACACCTTGGAACAACCTCAGAAGTCATTCTAGAGTGTTTGTATGAACCTTGGGGACACCTTGGGACAACCTCTGAACTCATTCTAGATTGCTTGTATGAACCTTGGGGACACCTTGGAACACCTTGAAACAACCTCGGAAGTCATTCTAGAGTGTTTGTATAAACCTTGGGCACAATTTGGGATAACTTCGGAAGTCATTCTAGAGTGTTTGTGTTTGAGTGAACCTTGGGGACACCTTGGGACAACCGCGGAAATCATACTAGAGAGTTTGTATGAACCTTGGGGACACCTTGGGACAACATATGAAGTCATTCTAGATTGCTTGAATGAACCTTGGGTACTCCTTGAGACAACCTCGGCAGTAATTCTAGAGTGTTTGTATGAACCTTGCGGACATCTTGGGACAACTGCGGAAGTCATTCTAGAGTGTTTGTATGAACCTTGGGACAACTTGGGATAACTTCGCAAGTCATTCTAGAGTGTTTGTATCAACCTTGGGGACACCTTTGGACAACCTCTGAAGTCATTCTAGAGTGTTTGTATGAACCTTGGGACACCTTGGGATAACTTCGGAAGTCATTCTAGAGTGTTTAAATCAACCTTTCGGACACCTTGGGACAATCTCTGAAGTCATTCTAGATTGCTTGTATGAACCTTGGGGACACCTTGGGACACCTTGAGACAACCTCGGAAGTCATTCTAACGTGTTTGTTTGAACCTTTGGACACCTTGGGACAACCTCAGAAGTCATTCTAGAGAGTTTGTATGAACCTTGGGACACCTTGGGACAACCTCTGAAATCATTCTAGAGTGTTTGTATAAACCTTGAGACAACTTGGGATAACTTCGGAAGTCATTCTAGAGTGTTTGTATCAACCTTGGGGATACCTTTGCACAACGTCTGAAGTCATTCTAGAGTGCTTGTATGAACCTTGGGGACACTTTGGGACACCTTGGGACAACCTCGGAAGTCATTCTAGAGTGTTTGTATGAACCTTGGGGACACCTTGGGACAACCTCGGAAGTCATTCTAGAGTGTTTGTATGAACCTTGGGGACACCTTGGAACACCTTGGGGCAACCTCGGAAATCATTCTAGAGTGTTTGTATGAACCTTGGGGACACCTCGGGACAACATCGGCAGTCATTCTAGAGTGTTTGTATGAACCTTGGGACAACCTCGGAAGTCATTCTAGTGAGTTTGTATGAACCTTGGGAACACCTTGGGGCAACCTCGTAAGACATACTATGTTGTTTGTATGAACCTTAGGGACAAATTTGGGCAACCTCGGAAGTCATTCTAGAGTGTTTGTATGAACCTTGGGGATACCTTGGGACAACCTCGAAAGTCATTCCAGAGTGTTTGTATGAACCTTTGGACACCTTGGGACAACCTCGGAAGTCATTCTAGCGAGTTCGTATGAACCTTGGGACACCTTGGGACAACCTCGAAAGTCAATCTAGAGTGTTTGTATGAACCTTGGGACACCTTGGGACAACTTCGGAAGTCATTCTAAAGTGTTTGTATAAACCTTGGGACAACTTGGGATAACTTCGGAAGTCATTCTAGAGTGTTTGTATGAACCTTGGGAACACCTTGGGACAACCTCGGAAGTCATTCTAGAGTGTTTGTATGAACCTTGGGGACACCTTGGGACAACCTCGGAAGTCATTCTAGAGTGTTTGTATGAACCTTGGGGACACCTTGTAATAACCTCAGATGTCAATCTAGAGTGTTTGTATGAATCTTGGGGACACCTTGGGACAACTGCGGAAGTCATTCTAGAGTGTTTGTATGAAACTTGGGCACACCTTGGGACAACATCTGAAGTCATTCTAGATTGCTTGAATGAACTTTGGGACACCTTGGAACACCTTGGGACAACCTCGGAAGTCATTCTAGAGTGTTTGTATGAACCTTGTTCTGATGAACCTTGGGGACACCTTGGAACACCTTGGGACAACCTCTGAAGTCATTCTAGAGTGTTTGTATGAACCTTGGGATACCTTGGGATAACTTCGGAAGTCATTCTAGAGTGTTTGTATGAACCTTGGGGACATCTTGGACCAACTTCAGAAGTCATTCTAGAGTGTTTGTATGAACCTTGGGAACACCTTGGGACAACTGCGGAAGTCATTCTAGAGTGTTTGTATGAACCTTGGGCACACCTTGGGACAACCTCAGATGTCATTCTAGAATGCCTGTATGAACCTTGGGGACACCTTGGGACAACCTCAGATGTCATTCTAGAATGCCTGTATGAACCTTGGGGACACCTTGGAACAACCTCAGAAGTCATTCTAGAGTGTTTGTATGAACCTTGGGGACACCTTGGGACAACCTCTGAACTCATTCTAGATTGCTTGTATGAACCTTGGGGACACCTTGGAACACCTTGAAACAACCTCGGAAGTCATTCTAGAGTGTTTGTATAAACCTTGGGCACAATTTGGGATAACTTCGGAAGTCATTCTAGAGTGTTTGTGTTTGAGTGAACCTTGGGGACACCTTGGGACAACCGCGGAAATCATACTAGAGAGTTTGTATGAACCTTGGGGACACCTTGGGACAACATATGAAGTCATTCTAGATTGCTTGAATGAACCTTGGGTACTCCTTGAGACAACCTCGGCAGTAATTCTAGAGTGTTTGTATGAACCTTGCGGACATCTTGGGACAACTGCGGAAGTCATTCTAGAGTGTTTGTATGAACCTTGGGACAACTTGGGATAACTTCGCAAGTCATTCTAGAGTGTTTGTATCAACCTTGGGGACACCTTTGGACAACCTCTGAAGTCATTCTAGAGTGTTTGTATGAACCTTGGGACACCTTGGGATAACTTCGGAAGTCATTCTAGAGTGTTTAAATCAACCTTTCGGACACCTTGGGACAATCTCTGAAGTCATTCTAGATTGCTTGTATGAACCTTGGGGACACCTTGGGACACCTTGAGACAACCTCGGAAGTCATTCTAACGTGTTTGTTTGAACCTTTGGACACCTTGGGACAACCTCAGAAGTCATTCTAGAGAGTTTGTATGAACCTTGGGACACCTTGGGACAACCTCTGAAATCATTCTAGAGTGTTTGTATAAACCTTGAGACAACTTGGGATAACTTCGGAAGTCATTCTAGAGTGTTTGTATCAACCTTGGGGATACCTTTGCACAACGTCTGAAGTCATTCTAGAGTGCTTGTATGAACCTTGGGGACACTTTGGGACACCTTGGGACAACCTCGGAAGTCATTCTAGAGTGTTTGTATGAACCTTGGGGACACCTTGGGACAACCTCGGAAGTCATTCTAGAGTGTTTGTATGAACCTTGGGGACACCTTGGAACACCTTGGGGCAACCTCGGAAATCATTCTAGAGTGTTTGTATGAACCTTGGGGACACCTCGGGACAACATCGGCAGTCATTCTAGAGTGTTTGTATGAACCTTGGGACAACCTCGGAAGTCATTCTAGTGAGTTTGTATGAACCTTGGGAACACCTTGGGGCAACCTCGTAAGACATACTATGTTGTTTGTATGAACCTTAGGGACAAATTTGGGCAACCTCGGAAGTCATTCTAGAGTGTTTGTATGAACCTTGGGGATACCTTGGGACAACCTCGAAAGTCATTCCAGAGTGTTTGTATGAACCTTTGGACACCTTGGGACAACCTCGGAAGTCATTCTAGCGAGTTCGTATGAACCTTGGGACACCTTGGGACAACCTCGAAAGTCAATCTAGAGTGTTTGTATGAACCTTGGGACACCTTGGGACAACTTCGGAAGTCAATCTAAAGTGTTTGTATAAACCTTGGGACAACTTGGGATAACTTCGGAAGTCATTCTAGAGTGTTTGTTTCAACCTTGGAGACACCTTGAGACAACTTCGGAAGTCATTCTAGTGAGTTTGTATGAACCTTGGGACAACTTGGGATAACTTCGGAAGTCATTCTAGAGTGTTTGTATGAACCTTGGGCACACCATGGAACAACCTCGGAAGTCATTCTAGAGTGTTTGTATGAACCTTGGGGACACCTTGGAACAACCCCAGAAGTCATTCTAGAGTGTTTGTATGAACCTTGGGAACACCTTGGGACAACCTCGGAAGTCATTCTAGAGTGTTTGTATGAACCTTGGGGACACCTTGGGACAACCTCGGAAGTCATTCTAGAGTGTTTGTATGAACCTTGGGGACACCTTGTAACAACCTCAGATGTCAATCTAGAGTGTTTGTATGAATCTTGCGGACACCTTGGGACAACTGCGGAAGTCATTCTAGAGTGTTTGTATGAAACATGGGCAAACCTTGGGACAACATCTGAAGTCATTCTAGATTGCTTGAATGAACCTTGGGGACACCTTGGAACACGTTGGGACAACTTCAAAAGTCATTCTAGAGTGTTTGTATGAACCTTGGGCACACCTTGGAACAACCTCAGAAGTTAGTCTAGAATGTTTGTATGAACCTTGGGGACACCTTGGAACAACCTAGGAAGTCATTCCAGAGTGTTTGTATGAACCTTTTGACACCTTGGGACAACCTCGGAAGTCATTCTAGCGAGTTAGTATGAACCTTGGGACACCTTGGGACAACCTCGGAAGTCATTCTAGAGTGTTTGTATGAACCTTGGGGACACCTTGGGACAACCTCGAAAGTCATTCTAGAGTGTTTGTATGAACCTTGGGCACACCTTAAGACAACCTCGGAAGTCATACTAGAGTGTTTGTATGAACCTTGATGATACCTTGGGACAACATCGGAAGTCATTCTAGAGTGTTTGTATGAACCTTGGGACAACCTCGGAAGTCATTCTAGAGAGTTTGTATGAACCTTGGGAAAACCTTTGGGCAACCTCGGAAGTCATTCTAGAGTGTTTGTATGAACCTTGGGCACACCTTGGAACAACCTCGAAAGTCATTCTAGAGTGTTTGGATGAATCTTGGGGACACCTTGGGACAACCTCGGAAGTCATTCTAGAGTGTTTGTATGAACCTTGGGGACACCTTGGGACAACCTCGAAAGTCATTCTAGAGTGTTTTTATGAACCTTGGGAACACCTTGGAACACCTTGGGACAACCTCGGAAGTCATTCTAGAGTGTTTGTATGAACCTTGGGACAACCTCGGAAGTCATTTTAGAGTGTTTGTATGAAATTTGGGGAACACCTTGGGACAACCTCAGAAGTCATTCTAGAGTGTTTGTATGAACCTTGGGGACACCTTGGGACAACCTTAGAAGTCATTCTAAAGTGTTTGTATGAACCTTTGAACACCTTGGGACATCCTCGGAAGTCATTCTAGAGTGTTTGTATGAACCTTGGGGACATCTAAAGACAACCTCGGAAGTCATGCTAACGTGTTTGTATGAACCTTGGGACACCTCGGGACAACCTCGGAAGTCATTATAGATTGTTTGTATAAACCTTGGGGACACCTTGGGACAACCTCTGAAGTCATTCTATAGTGTTTGTATGAACCTTGGGACACCTCGGGACAACCTCGGAAGTCATTCTAAAGTGTTTGTATGAACCTTTAAACACCTTGGGACATCCTCGGAAGTCATTCTAGAGTGTTTGTATGAACCTTGGGGACATCTAACGACAACCTCGGAAGTCATGCTAACGTGTTTGTATGAACCTTGGGAACACCTTGGGACAACTGCGGAAGTCATTCTAGAGTGTTTGTATGAACCTTGGGCACACCTTGGGACAACCTAGGAAGTCATTCTAGAATGCCTGTATGAACCTTGGGGACACCTTGGAACAACCTCAGAAGTCATTCTAGAGTGTTTGTATGAACCTTGGGGACACCTTGGGACAACCGCGGAATTCATTCTAGGGTGTTTGTATGAACCTTGCAGACACCTTGGAACAACCTCAGAAGTTATTCTAGAGTGTTTGTATGAACCTTGGGCACACCTTGGGACAACATCTGAAGTCATTCTAGATTGCTTGAATGAACCTTGGGTACTCCTTGAGACAACCTCGGAAGTAATTCTAGAGTGTTTGTATGAACCTTGGGGACACCTTGGGACAACCTCTGAAGTCATTCTAGATTGCTTGTATGAACCTTGGGGACACCTTGGAATACCTTGAAACAACCTCGGAAGTCATTCTAGAGTGTTTGTATAAACCTTGGGCACACTTTGGGATAACTTCGGAAGTCATTCTAGAGTGTTTGTATGAACCTTGGGGACACCTTGGGACTACCACGGAAATCATACTAGAGAGTTTGTATGAACCTTGCGGACACCTTGGGACAACATATGAAGTCATTCTAGATTGCTTGAATGAACCTTGGGTACTCCTTGAGACAACCTCGGCAGTAATTCTAGAGTGTATGTATGAACCTTGCGGACATCTTGGGACAACTGCGGAAGTCATTCTAGAGTGTTTGTATGAACCTTGGGACAACTTGGGATAACTTCGGAAGTCATTCTAGAGTGTTTGTATCAACCTTGGGGACACCTTTGGACAACCTCTGAAGTCATTCTAGAGTGTTTGTATGAACCTTGGGACACCTTGGGATAACTTCGGAAGTCATTCTAGAGTGTTTAAATCAACCTTTCGGACACCTTGGGACAATCTCTGAAGTCGTCTAGATTGCTTGTATGAACCTTGGGGACACCTTGGGACACCTTGAGACAACCTCGGAAGTCATTCTAGAGTGTTTGTATGAACCTTTGGGCACCTTGGGACAACCTCAGAAGTCATTCTAGAGAGTTTGTATGAACCTTGGGACACCTTGGGACAACCTCTGAAATCATTCTAGAGTGTTTGTATAAACCTTGGGACAACTTGGGATAACTTCGGAAGTCATTCTGGAGTGTTTGTATCAACCTTGGGGACACCTTTGGACAACCTCTGAAGTCATTCTAGAGTGCTTGTATGAACCTTGGGGACACTTTGGGACACCTTGGGACAACCTCGGAAGTCATTCTAGAGTGTTTGTATGAACCTTGGGGACACCTTGGGACAACCTCGGAAGTCATTCTAGAGTGTTTGTATGAACCTTGGGGACACCTTGGAACACCTTGGGGCAACCTCGGAAATCATTCTAGAGTGTTTGTATGAACCTTGGGGACACCTCGGGACAACATCGGCAGTCATTCTAGAGTGTTTGTATGAACCTTGGGACACCTTGGGACAACTTCGGAAGTCATTCTAAAGTGTTTGTATAAACCTTGGGACAACTTGGGATAACTTCGGAAGTCATTCTAGAGTGTTTGTATGAACCTTGGGGACACCTTGAGACAACTTCGGAAGTCATTCTAGATTGCTTGTATGAACCTTGGGACAACTTGGGATAACTTCGGAAGTCATTCTAGAGAGTTTGTATGCACCTTGGGCACACCTTGGGACAACCTCGGAAGTCATTCTAGAGAGTTTGTATGAACCTTTGGACACCTTGGGACAACCTCGAAAGTCATTCTTAAATTTATGTATGAACCTTGGGAACACCTTGGGACAACCGCGGAAGTCATTCTAGAGTGTTTGTATGAACCTTGGGCACACCTAGGGACAACCTCGGAAGTTATTCTAGAGTATCGGTATGAACCTTTGGGACACCTTGGGACAACCTCGACAGTCATTCTAGAGTGTTTGTATGAACCTTGGGGACACCTTGGGACAACCTCGGAAGTCATTTTAGAAAGTTTGTATGAACCTTGGGGAAACCCTTTGACAACCTCGGTAGTTTTGTAGAGTGTTTGTATGAACCTTGGGGACACCTTGGGAAAACCTAGGAAGTCATTCTAGAGTGTTTGTATGAA
Source organism: Anopheles gambiae (assembly GCF_943734735.2). Classification (NCBI taxonomy): domain Eukaryota; kingdom Metazoa; phylum Arthropoda; class Insecta; order Diptera; family Culicidae; genus Anopheles; species Anopheles gambiae. The sequence goes on from NW_026902714.1 coordinate 1,694,050, forward strand.
CCTTTGGACACCTTAGGACAACTTCGGAAGTCATTCTAGAGTGTTTGTATAAACCTTGAAACAACTTGGGATAACTTCGGAAGTCATTCTAGAGAGTTTGTATGAACCTTGGGACAACCTCGGAAGTCATTCTAGAGTGTTTGTATGAACCTTGGGATAACCTCGGAAGTCATTCTAGGGAGTTTGTATGAACCTTGGGGACACCTTGGGACCACCTCGGAAGTCATTCTAGAGTGTTTGTATGAACCTTGGGGACACCGCGGCACAACCTCGGAAGTCATTCTAGAGTGTTTGTATGAACCTTGGGACAACCTCGGAAGTCATTCTAGAGTGTTTGTATAAACCTCGGGAACACCTCGGAACAACCTCTGAAGTCATTCTATAGAGTTTGTATGAACCTTGGGGACACCTTGGGACAACCTCGAAAGTCATTCTAGAGTGTTTGTATGAACCTTGGGGACACCTCGGGACAATCTCGGAAGTCATTCTAGAGTGTTTGTATGAACCTTGGGGACACCTTGGGACAACCTCGGAAGTCATTCTAGAGTGTTTGTATGAACCTTGGGGCAACCTCGGAAGTCATTCTAGAGTGTTTGTATGAACCTTGGGACAACCTCGGAAGTCATTTTAGAGTGTTTGTATAAACCTTGGGGACACCTTGGGACCAACTCGGAAGTCATTCTAGAGTGTTTGTATGAACCTTGGGGACACCTTGGGACAACCTCGGAAGTCATTCTAGAGTGTTTGTATGAACCTTGGGACAACTTGGGATAACTTCGGAAGTCATTCTAGAGTGTTTGTATGAACCTTGGGGACACCTTGGGACCAACTCGGAAGTCATTCTAGAGTGTTTGTATGAACCTTGGGAACACCTTGGGACAACCTCGGAAGTCATTCTATAGAGTTTGTATGAACTTTGGGGATACCTTGGGAGAACCTCGAAAGTATTCTAGAGTGTTTGTATGAACCTTGGAGAAACCTTGGGACAACCGCAGAAGTCATTCTAGAGTGTTTGTATGAACCTTCGGCACATTTGGGACAACTTCGGAAGTCATTCTAGAGTGTTTGTATGAACCTTGGGGACACCTTGGGACAACCTCGAAAGTCATTCTAGAGTGTTTGTGTGAACCTTCGGCACATCTGGGACAACTTCGGAAGTCATTCTAGAGTGTTTGTATGAACCTTGGGAACACCTTGGGACAACCGCAGAAGTCATTTTAGAGTGTTTGTATGAACCTAGGGCACACTTTGGTTCAACCTCTGAAGTCATTCTAGAGTGTTTGTATGAACCTTGGGGACACCTTGGGACAACCTCGGAAGTCATGCTAGAGTGTTTGTATGAACCTTGGGGACACCTTGGAACAACCTCGGAAGTCATTCTAGAGTGTTTGTATGAACCTTGGGGACACCTTGGAACACCTTGGGACAACCTCGGAAGTCATTCTAGAGTGTTTGTATGAACCTTGGGGACACCTTGGAACAACCTCGGATGTCAGTCTAACGTGTTTGTATGAACCTTGGGCACACCATGGAACAACCTCGGAAGTCATTCTAGAGTGTTTGTATGAACCTTGGGGACACCTTGGAACAACCGCAGAAGTCATTCTAGAGTGTTTGTATCAACCTTGGGGACACCTTGGGGCAACCTCTGATGTCATTCTAGAGTGTTTGTATGAACCTTGGGACAACTTGGGATAACTTCGGAAGTCATTCTAGAGTGTTTGTATGAACCTTGGGGACACCTTGGAACAACCCCAGGAGTCATTCTAGAGTATTTGTATGAGCATTGGGGACACCTTGGGGCAACCTCGAAAGTCATTCTAGAGTGTTTGTATGAACCTTGGGACACCTTGGGACAACTTCAGAAGTCATTCTAAAGTGTTTGTATAAACCTAGGGACAACTTGGGATAACTTCAGAAGTCATTCTAGAGTGTTTGTTTCAACCTTGGGGACACCTTGAGACAACTTCGGAAGTCATTCTAGATTGCTTGTATGAACCTTGGGCACACCTTGGGATAACTTCGGAAGTCATTCTAGAGTGTTTGTATGAACCTTGGGCACACCATGGAACAACCTCGGAAGTCATTATAGAGTGTTTGTATGAACCTTGGGGACACCTTGGAACAACCCCAGAAGTCATTCTAGAGTGTTTGTATGAACCTTGGGGACACCTTGGGACAACCTCGGAAGTCATTGTAGAGTGTTTGTATGAACCTTGGGGACACCTTGTAACAACCTCAGATGTCAATCTAGAGTGTTTGTATGAATCTTGGGGACACCTTGGGACAACCTCAAAAGTCATTCTAGAGTGTTTGTATGAACCTTGGGCACACCTTGGAACAACCTCAGAAGTTAGTCTAGAATGTTTGTATGAACCTTGGGGACACCTTGGAACAACCTAGGAAGTCATTCCAGAGTGTTTGTATGAACCTTTGGACACCTTGGGACAACCTCAGAAGTCATTCTAGCGAGTTAGTATGAACCTTGGGACACCTTGGGACACCTTGGGACAACCTCGGAAGTCATTCTAGAGTGTTTGTATGAACCTTGGGGACACCTTGGGACAACCTCGAAAGTCATTCTAGAGTGTTTGTATCAACCGTGGGCACACCTCGGGACAACCTCGGAAGTCATTATAGATTGTTTGTATGAACCTTGGGGACACCTTGGAACAACCTAGGAAGTCATTCCAGAGTGTTTGTATGAACCTTTGGACACCTTGGGACAACCTCAGAAGTCATTCTAGCGAGTTAGTATGAACCTTGGGACACCTTGGGACACCTTGGGACAACCTCGGAAGTCATTCTAGAGTGTTTGTATGAACCTTGGGGACACCTTGGGACAACCTCGAAAGTCATTCTAGAGTGTTTGTATCAACCTTGGGCACACCTCGGGACAACCTCGGAAGTCATTATAGATTGTTTGTATGAACCTTGGGGACACCTTGGGACAACCTCGAAAGTCATTCTAGAGTGTTTGTATCAACCTTGGGCACACCTCGGGACAACCTCGGAAGTCATTATAGATTGTTTGTATGAACCTTGGGGACACCTTGTAACAACCTCAGAAGTCATTCTAGAGTGTTTGTATAAACCTTGGGGACACCTTGGGTCCACCTGGGAAGTATTTCTAGAGTGTCTGTATAAACCTTGACGACACCTTGGGACCACCTCTGATGTCATTCTAGAGTGTTTGTATGAACCTTGGGAACACCTTTGAACACCTCAGGACAACCTCGGATGTCATTCTAGAGTGTTTATATGAATCTTTTGGACAGCTCGGGACAACCTCGGAAGTAATTCTAGAGTGTTTGTATGAACCTTGCAGACATCTTGGGACAACCTCAGAAGTCATTCTAGAGTGTTTGTATCAACCTTGGGGACACCTTGGGACAACCTCGAAAGTCATTCTAGAGTGTTTGTATGAACCTTGGGGACACCTTGGAACACCTTGGGGCAACCTCGGAAGTCATTCTAGAGTGTTTGTATGAACCTTGGGACAACCTCGGAAGCCATTCTAGTGAGTTTGTATGAACCTTGGGAACACCATGGGACAACCTCGTAAGCCATACTATGTTGTTTGTATGAACCTTAGGGACAAATTTGGGCAACCTCGGAAGTCATTCTAGAGTGTTTGTATGAACCTTGGGGACACCTTGGAACAACCTCGAAAGTCATTCTAGAGTGTTTGTATCAACCTTTGGACACCTTGGGACAACCTCGGAAGTCATTCTAGCGAGTTCGTTTGAACCTTGGGACACCTTGGGAAAACCTCGGAAGTTATTCCAGAGTGTTTGTATGAACCTTGGGGACACCTTGTAACAACCTCAGAAGTCATTCTAGAGTGTTTGTATGAACCTTGGGGACACCTTGGAACAACCTCAGAAGTCATTCTAGAGTGTTTGTATGAACCTTGGGAACACCTTGGGACAACCTCGGAAGTCATTCTAGAGTGTTTGTATGAACCTTGGGGACACCTTGGGACAACCTCGGAAGTCATTCTAGAGTGTTTGTATGAACCTTGGGGACACCTTGTAACAACCTCAGATGTCAATCTAGAGTGTTTGTATGAATCTTGGGGACACCTTGGGACAACTGCAGAAGTCATTCTAGAGTGTTTGTATGAAACTTGGGCACACCTTGGGACAACATCTGAAGTCATTCTAGATTGCTTGAATGAACCTTGGGGACACCTTGGAACACCTAGGGACATCCTCGGAAGTCATTCTAGAGTGTTTGTATGAACCTTGTTCTGATGAACCTTGGGGACACCTTGGAACACCTTGGGACAACCTCTGAAGTCATTCTAGAGTGTTTGTATGAACCTTGGGATACCTTGGGATAACTTCGGAAGTCATTCTAGAGTGTTTGTATGAACCTTGGGGACATCTTGGACCATCTTCAAAAGTCATTCTAGAGTGTTTGTATGAACCTTGGGAACACCTTGGGACAACTGCGGAAGTCATTCTAGAGTGTTTGTATGAACCTTGGGCACACCTTGGGACAACCTCAGATGTCATTCTAGAATGCCTGTATGAACCTTGGGGACACCTTGGAACAACCTCAGAAGTCATTCTAGAGTGTTTGTATCAACCTTGGGGACACCTTGGGACAACCTCGGAAGTCATTCTAGAGTGTTTGTATGAACCTTGGGAACACCTTGGGACAACCTCGGAATTCATTCTAGGGTGTTTGTATGAACCTTGCAGACACCTTGGAACAACCTCAGAAGTCATTCTAGAGTGTTTGTATGAACCTTGGGGACACCTTGGGACAACCTCTGAAGTCATTCTAGATTGCTTGTATGAACCTTGGGAACACCTTAGAACACCTTGAAACAACCTCGGAAGTCATTCTAGAGTGTTTGTATAAACCTTGGGCACACTTTGGGATAACTTCGGAAGTCATTCTAGAGTGTTTGTATGAACCTTGGGGACACCTTGGGACAACCGCGGATATCATACTAGAGAGTTTGTATGAACCTTGCGGACACCTTGGGACAACATATGAAGTCATTCTAGATTGCTTGAATGAACCTTGGGTACTCCTTGAGACAACCTCGGCAGTAATTCTAGAGTGTTTGTATGAACCTTGCGGACATCTTGGGACAACTGCGGAAGTCATTCTAGAGTGTTTGTATGAACCTTGGGACAACTTGGGATAACTTCGGAAGTCATTCTAGAGTGTTTGTATCAACCTTGGGGACACCTTTGGACAACCTCTGAAGTCATTCTAGAGTGTTTGTATGAACCTTGGGACACCTTGGGATAACTTCGGAAGTCATTCTAGAGTGTTTGTATCAACCTTGGGGATACCTTGGGACAATCTCTGAAATCATTCTAGATTGCTTGTATGAACCTTGGGGACTCCTTGGGACACCTTGAGACAACCTCGGAAGTCATTCTAACGTGTTTGTTTGAACCTTTGGACACCTTGGGACAACCTCAGAAGTCATTCTAGAGAGTTTGTATGAACCTTGGGACACCTTGGGACAACCTCTGAAATCATTCTAGAGTGTTTGTATAAACCTTGAGACAACTTGGGATAACTTCGGAAGTCATTCTAGAGTGTTTGTATCAACCTTGGGGATACCTTTGGACAACGTCTGAAGTCATTCTAGAGTGCTTGTATGAACCTTGGGGACACTTTGGGACACCTTGGGACAACCTCGGAAGTCATTCTAGAGTGTTTGTATGAACCTTGGGACACCTTGGGACAACTTCGGAAGTCATTCTAAAGTGTTTGTATAAACCTTGGGACAACTTGGGATAACTTCGGAAGTCATTCTAGAGTGTTTGTTTCAACCTTGGAGACACCTTGAGACAACTTCGGAAGTCATTCTAGAGTGTTTGTATGAACCTTGGGGACACCTTGTAACAACCTCAGATGTCAATCTAGAGTGTTTTTATGAATCTTGCGGACACCTTGGGACAACTGCGGAAGTCATTCTAGAGTGTTTGTATGAACCTTGGGCACACCTTGGGACAACCTCAGATGTCATTCTAGAATGCCTGTATGAACCTTGGGGACACCTTGGAACAACCTCAGAAGTCATTCTAGAGTGTTTGTATCAACCTTGGGGACACCTTGGGACAACCTCGGAAGTCATTCTAGAGTGTTTGTATGAACCTTGGGAACACCTTGGGACAACCTCGGAATTCCTTCTAGGGTGTTTTTATGAACCTTGCAGACACCTTGGAACAACCTCAGAAGTCATTCTAGAGTGTTTGTATGAACCTTGGGGACACCTTGGGACAACCTCTGAAGTCATTCTAGATTGCTTGTATGAACCTTGGGGACACCTTAGAACACCTTGAAACAACCTCGGAAGTCATTCTAGAGTGTTTGTATAAACCTTGGGCACACTTTGGGATAACTTCGGAAGTCATTCTAGAGTGTTTGTATGAACCTTGGGGACACCTTGGGACAACCGCGGATATCATACTAGAGAGTTTGTATGAACCTTGCGGACACCTTGGGACAACATATGAAGTCATTCTAGATTGCTTGAATGAACCTTGGGTACTCCTTGAGACAACCTCGGCAGTAATTCTAGAGTGTTTGTATGAACCTTGCGGACATCTTGGGACAACTGCGGAAGTCATTCTAGAGTGTTTGTATGAACCTTGGGACAACTTGGGATAACTTCGGAAGTCATTCTAGAGTGTTTGTATCAACCTTGGGGACACCTTTGGACAACCTCGGAAGTCATTCTAGAGTGTTTGTATGAACCTTGGGACACCTTGGGATAACTTCGGAAGTCATTCTAGAGTGTTTGTATCAACCTTGGGGATACCTTGGGACAATCTCTGAAATCATTCTAGATTGCTTGTATGAACCTTGGGGACACCTTGGGACACCTTGAGACAACCTCGAAAGTCATTCTAACGTGTTTGTTTGAACCTTTGGACACCTTGGGACAACCTCAGAAGTCATTCTAGAGAGTTTGTATGAACCTTGGGACACCTTGGGACAACCTCTGAAATCATTCTAGAGTGTTTGTATAAACCTTGAGACAACTTGGGATAACTTCGGAAGTCATTCTAGAGTGTTTGTATCAACCTTGGGGATACCTTTGGACAACGTCTGAAGTCATTCTAGAGTGCTTGTATGAACCTTGGGGACACTTTGGGACACCTTGGGACAACCTCGGAAGTCATTCTAGAGTGTTTGTATGAACCTTGGGGACACCTTGGGACAACCTCGGAAGTCATTCTAGAGTGTTTGTATGAACCTTGGGGACACCTTGGAACACCTTGGGGCAACCTCGGAAATCATTCTAGAGTGTTTGTATGAACCTTGGGGACACCTCGGGACAACATCGGCAGTCATTCTAGAGTGTTTGTATGAACCTTGGGACAACCTCGGAAGTCATTCTAGTGAGTTTGTATGAACCTTGGGAACACCTTGGGACAACCTCGTAAGACATACTATGTTGTATGTATGAACCTTAGGGACAAATTTGGGCAACCTCGGAAGTCATTCTAGAGTGTTTGTATGAACCTTGGGGATACCTTGGGACAACCTCGAAAGTCATTCCAGAGTGTTTGTATGAACCTTTGGACACCTTGGGACAACCTCGGAAGTCATTCTAGCGAGTTCGTATGAACCTTGGGACATCTTGGGACAACCTTGAAAGTCATTCTAGAGTGTTTGTATGAACCTTGGGACACCTTGGGACAACTTCGGAAGTCATTCTAAAGTGTTTGTATAAACCTTGGGACAACTTGGGATAACTTCGGAAGTCATTCTAGAGTGTTTGTTTCAACCTTGGAGACACCTTGAGACAACTTCGGAAGTCATTCTAGAGTGTTTGTATGAACCTTGGGGACACCTTGTAACAACCTCAGATGTCAATCTAGAGTGTTTTTATGAATCTTGCGGACACCTTGGGACAACTGCGGAAGTCATTCTAGAGTGTTTGTATGAAACATGGGCACACCTTGGGACAACATCTGAAGTCATTCTAGATTGCTTGAATGAACCTTGGGGACACCTTGGAACACGTTGGGACAACTTCAAAAGTCATTCTAGAGTGTTTGTATGAACCTTGGGACACCTTGGGACAACTTCGGAAGTCATTCTAAAGTGTTTGTATAAACCTTGGGACAACTTGGGATAACTTCGGAAGTCATTTTAGAGTGTTTGTATCAACCTTAGGGACACCTTGAGACATCTTCGGAAGTCATTCTAGATTGCTTGTATGAACCTTGGGACAACTTGGGATAACTTCGGAAGTCATTCTAGAGTGTTTGTATGAACCTTGGGCACACCATGGAACAACCTCGGAAGTCATTCTAGAGTGTTTGTATGAACCTTGGGGACACCTTGGAACAACCCCAGGAGTCATTCTAGAGTATTTGTATGAGCCTTGGGGACACCTTGGGGCAACCTCGAAAGTAATTCTAGAGTGTTTGTATGATCCTTGGGGTCACCTTGGGACAACCTATGAAGAACCTAGGAAGTCATTCTAGAATGTTTGTATGAACCTTGGGCACACCTTGGGACAACCTCGGAAGTCATTCTAGAGTGTTTGTATGAATCTTGGGGACACCTTGGGACAACCTCGGAAGTCATTCTAGAGTGTTTGTATGAACCTTGGGGACACCTTGGGACAACCTCAAAAGTCATTCTAGAGTGTTTGTATGAACCTTGGGCACACCTTGGGACAACCTCGGAAGTCATTCTAGAGTGTTTGTATGAACCTTGGGCACACCTTGGGACAACCTCGGAAGTCATTCTAGAATGTTTGTATGAACCTTTGGGACACCTTGGGACAACCTCGGAAGTCATTCTAGAATGTTTGTATGAACCTTTGGGACACCTTGGGGCAACCTCGAAAGTCAGTCTAAAGTGTTTGTATGAACCTTGGGGTCAACTTGGGACAACTTCGGAAGTCATTCTAGATTGCTTGTATGAACCTTGGGACAACTTGGGATAACTTCGGAAGTCATTCTAGAGTGTTTGTATGAACCTTGGGGACACCTTGGGACAACCTCGGAAGTCATTCCAGAGTGTTTGTATGAACCTGGGGAATACCTTGGGATATCCGCGGAAGTCATTCTAGAATGTTTGTATGAACCTTTGGGACACCTTGGGACAACCTCGGAAGTCATTCTAGAGTGTTTGTATGAACCTTGGGCACACCTTGGGACAACCTCGGAAGTCATTCTAAAGTGTTTGTATGAATCTTGGGGACACCTAGGGACAACCTCGGAAGTCATTCTAGAGTGTTTGTATGAACCTTGGGCACACCTTGGGACAACCTCGGAAGTCATTCTAGAATGTTTGTATGAACCTTTGGGACACCTTGGGACAACCTCGGAAGTCATTCTAGAGTGTTTGTATGAACCTTGGGGACACCTTGGGGCAACCTCGAAAGTCAGTCTAAAGTGTTTGTATGAACCTTGGGGTCAACTTGGGACAACTTCGGAAGTCATTCTAGATTGCTTGTATGAACCTTGGGACAACTTGGGATAACTTCGGAAGTCATTCTAGAGTGTTTGTATGAACCTTGGGGACACCTTGGGACAACCTCGGAAGTCATTCTAGAGTGTTTGTATGAACCTTGGGAACACCATGGGACAACCTCGGGAGTCATTCTAGAGTGTTTGGATGAACCTTGGGGACACCTTGGAACAACCCCAGGAGTCATTCTAGAGTGTTTGTATCAACCTTGGGGTCACCGTGGGACAACTTCGGAAGTCATTCTAGATTGCTTGTATGGACCTTGGGACAACTTGGGATAACTTCGGAAGTCATTCTAGAGTGTTTGTATGAACCTTGGGCACACCATGGAACAACCTCGGAAGTCATTCTAGAGTGTTTGTATGATTCTTGGGGACACCTTGGAACAACCCCAGAAGTCATTCTAGAATGTTTGTATCAACCTTGGGGACACCTTGGGACAACCTCGAAAGTCATTCTAGAGTGTTTGTATGAACCTTGGGACACCTTGGGACAACTTCGGAAGTCATTCTAGAGTGTTTAAATCAACCTTGGGGACACCTTGGGACAACTTCGGAAGTCATTCTAGATTGCTTGTATGAACCTTGGGGACACCTTGGGACACCTTGAGACAACCTTGGAAGTTATTCGATCGTGTTTGTTTGATCCTTTGGACACCTTGGGACAACCTCGGAAGACATTCTAGAGTGTTTATATGAACCTTGAGGACACCTTGGAACAACCCCAGAAGTCATTCTAGAATGTTTGTATCAACCTTGGGGACACCTTGGGACAACCTCGAAAGTCATTCTAGAGTGTTTGTATGAACCTTGGGCACACCTTGGGACAACCTCGGAAGTCATTCTAGAGTGTTTGTATGAACCTTGGGAATATCTTGGGACAACTGCGGAAGTCATTCTAGAGTGTTTGTATGAACCTTGGACACCCCTTGGGACAACATCTGAAGTCATTCTAGAATGTTTGTATGAACCTTGGGACAACCTCGGAAGTCATTCTAGAGTGTTTGTATGAACCTTGTTCTGATGAACCTTGGGGACACCTTGGAACACCTTGGGGCAACCTCGGAAATCATTCTAGAGTGTTTGTATGAACCTTGGGGACACCTCGGGACAACATCGGAAGTCATTCTAGAGTGTTTGTATGAACCTTGGGACACCTTGGGATAACTTCGGAAGTCATTCTAGAGTGTTTAAATCAACCTTTCGGACACCTTGGGACAACTTCGGAAGTCATTCTAGAATGCTTGTATGAACCTTGGGGACACCTTGGGACACCTTGAGACAACCTCGGAAGTCATTCGATCGTGTTTGTTTGATCCTTTGGACACCTTGGGACAACCTTGGAAGTTATTCGATCGTGTTTGTTTGATCCTTTGGACACCTTGGGACAACCTCGGAAGACATTCTAGAGTGTTTGTATGAACCTTGAGGACACCTTGGAACAACCCCAGAAGTCATTCTAGAATGTTTGTATCAACCTTGGGGACACCTTGGGACAACCTCGAAAGTCATTCTAGAGTGTTTGTATGAACCTTGGGGACACCTCGGGACAACATCGGAAGTCATTCTAGAGTGTTTGTATGAACCTTGGGACACCTTGGGATAACTTCGGAAGTCATTCTAGAGTGTTTGTATGAACCTTGAGGACACCTTGGAACAACCTCAGATGTCATTCTAGAGTGTTTGTATCAACCTTCGGGACACCTTGGGACAACCTCGAAAGTCATTCTAGAGTGTTTGTATGAACCTTGGGACACCTTGGGACAACCTCTGAAATCATTCTAGAGTGTTTGTATAAACCTTGGGACAACTTGTGATAACTTCGGAAGTCATTCTAGAGTGTTTGTATCAACCTTGGGGACACCTTTGGACAACCTTTGAAGTCATTCTAGAGTGTTTGTATGAACCTTGGGGACACCTTGGAACACCTTGGGGCAACCTCGGAAATCATTCTAGAGTGTTTGTATGAACCTTGGGGACACCTCGGGACAACATCGGAAGTCATTCTAGAGTGTTTGTATGAACCTTGGGACAACCTCGGAAGTAATTCTAGAGTGTTTGTATGAACCTTGTTCTGATGAACCTTGGGGAAACCTTGGAACACCTTGGGACAACCTCTAAAGTCATTCTAGAGTGTTTGTATGAAATTTGGGGACATCTTGGACCAACCTCAGAAGTCATTCTAGAGTGTTTGTATGAACCTTGGGAACACCTTGGGACAACTGCGGAAGTCATTCTAGAGTGTTTGTATGAACCTTGCGCACACCTTGGGACAACCTCAGATGTCATTCTAGAATGCCTGTATGAACCTTGGGGACATCTTGGAACAACCTCAGAAGTCATTCTAGAGTGTTTGTATCAACCTTGGGACACCTTGGGACAACCTCGGAAGTCATTCTAGAGTGTTTGTATGAACCTTGGGCACACCTTGGGACAACATCTGAAGTCATTCTAGATTGTTTGAATGAACCTTGGGTACTCCTTGAGACAACCTCGGAAGTCATTCTAGAGTGTTTGTATGAACCTTGGGGACACCTTGGAACAACCTCAGAAGTCATTCTAGAGTGTTTGTATGAACCTTAGGACAACTTGGGATAACTTCGGAAGTCATTCTAGAGTGTTTGTATGAACCTTGGGGACACCTTGGGACAATCGCGGAAGTCATTCTAGATTGCTTGTATGAACCTTGGGACAACTTGGGACAACCTCTGAAGTCATTCTAGATTGCTTTTATGAACCTTGGGGACACCTTGGGACACCTTGAAACAACCTCGGAAGTCATTCTAGAGTGTTTGTATAAACCTTGGACACACTTTGGGATAACTTCGGAAGTCATTCTAGAGTGTTTGTATGAACCTTGGGGACACCTTGGGACAACCGCGGAAATCATACTAGAGAGTTTGTATGAACCTTGCGGACACCTTGGGACAACATATGAAGTCATTCTAGATTGCTTGAATGAACCTTGGGTACTCCTTGAGACAACCTCGGCAGTAATTCTAGAGTGTTTGTATGAACCTTGCGGACATCTTGGGACAACTGCGGAAGTCATTCTAGAGTGTTTGTATGAACCTTGGGACAACTTGGGATAACTTCGGAAGTCATTCTAGAGTGTTTGTATCAACCTTGAGGACACCTTTGGACAACCTCTGAAGTCATTCTAGAGTGTTTGTATGAACCTTGGGACACCTTGGGATAACTTCGGAAGTCATTCTAGAGTGTTTGAATCAACCTTTCGGACACCTTGGGACAACCTCTGAAGTCATTCTAGATTGCTTGTATGAACCTTGGGGACACCTTGGGACACCTTGAGACAACCTCGGAAGTCATTCGAACGTGTTTGTTTGAACCTTTTATACACCTTGGGACAACCTCAGAAGTCATTCTAGAGAGTTTGTATGAACCTTGGGACACCTTGGGACAACCTCTGAAATCATTCTAGAGTGTTTGATTAAACCTTGGGACAACTTGGGATAACTTCGGAAGTCATTCTAGAGTGTTTGTATCAACCTTGGGGACACCTTTGGACAACCTCTGAAGTCATTCTAGAGTGCTTGTATGAACCTTGGGGACACTTTGGGACACCTTGGGACAACCTCGGAAGTCATTCTAGAGTGTTTGTATGTGCCTTGGGACAACCTCGGAAGTCATTCTAGTGAGTTTGTATGAACCTTGGGAACACCTTGGGACAACCTCGTAAGACATACTATGTTGTATGTATGAACCTTAGGGACAAATTTGGGCAACCTCGGAAGTCATTCTAGAGTGTTTGTATGAACCTTGGGGATACCTTGGGACAACCTCGAAAGTCATTCCAGAGTGTTTGTATGAACCTTGGGGACATCTTGGGACAACCTCGGAAGTCATTCTAGCGAGTTCGTATGAACCTTGGGACACCTTGGGACAACCTCGAAAGTCATTCTAGAGTGTTTGTATGAACCTTGGGACACCTTGGGACAACTTCGGAAGTCATTCTAAAGTGTTTGTATAAACCTTGGGACATCTTGGGATAACTTCGGAAGTCATTCTAGAGTGTTTGTATCAACCTTAGGGACACCTTGAGACATCTTCGGAAGTCATTCTAGATTGCTTGTATGAACCTTGGGACAACTTGGGATAACTTCGGAAGTCATTCTAGAGTGTTTGTATGAACCTTGGGCACACCATGGAACAACCTCGGAAGTCATTCTAGAGTGTTTGTATGAACCTTGGGGACACCTTGGGACAACCTCGGAAGTCATTCTAGAGTGTTTGTATGAACCTTGGGGACACCTTGCAACACCTTGGGGCCACCTCGGATATCATTCTAGAGTGTTTGTATGAACCTTGGGGACACCTCGGGACAACATCGGAAGTCATTCTAGAGTGTTTGTATGTGCCTTGGGACAACCTCGGAAGTCATTCTAGTGAGTTTGTATGAACCTTGGGAACACCTTGGGACAACCTCGTAAGACATACTATGTTGTATGTATGAACCTTAGGGACAAATTTGGGCAACCTCGGAAGTCATTCTAGAGTGTTTGTATGAACCTTGGGGATACCTTGGGACAACCTCGAAAGTCATTCCAGAGTGTTTGTATGAACCTTGGGACAACTTGGGATAACTTCGGAAGTCATTCTAGAGTGTTTGTATGAACCTTGGGGACACCTTGGGACAACCTCGGAAGTCATTCTAGAGTGTTTGTATGAACCTTGGGAACACCATGGGACAACCTCGGGAGTCATTCTAGAGTGTTTGGATGAACCTTGGGGACACCTTGGAACAACCCCAGGAGTCATTCTTGAGTGTTTGTATGAACCTTGGGGACACCTTGGGGCAACCTCGAAAGTAATTCTAGAGTGTTTGTATGAACCTTGGGACACCTTGGAACAACCTCAAAAGTCATTCTAGAGTGTTTGTATCAACCTTGGGGTCACCTTGGGACAACTTCGGAAGTCATTCTAGATTGCTTGTATGAACCTTGGGACAACTTGGGATAACTTCGGAAGTCATTCTAGAGTGTTTGTATGAACCTTGGGCACATCATGGAACAACCTCGGAAGTCATTCTAGAGTGTTTGTATGAATCTTGGGGACACCTTGGGACAACCTCGGAAGTCATTCTAGAGTGTTTGTATGAACCTTGGGAATATCTTGGGACAACTGCGGAAGTCATTCTAGAGTGTTTGTATGAACCTTGGACACCCCTTGGGACAACATCTGAAGTCATTCTAGATTGCTTGACTGAACCTTGGGGACACCTTGGAACACCTTGGGGCAACCTCGGAAATCATTCTAGAGTGTTTGTATGAACCTTGGGGAAACCTCGGGACAACATCGGAAGTCATTCTAGAGTGTTTGTATGAACCTTGGGACACCTTGGGATAACTTCGGAAGTCATTCTAAAGTGTTTGTATAAACCTTGGGACATCTTGGGATAACTTCGGAAGTCATTCTAACGTGTTTGTATGAACCATGGGCACACCTCAGGACAACCTTGGAAGTCATTAAAGAGTGTTTGTATGAACCTTTCGGACACCTTGGGACATCTTCGGAAGTCATTCTAGATTGCTTGTATGAACCTTGGGGACACCTTGGGACACCTTGAGACAACCTCGGAAGTCATTCGATCGTGTTTGTTTGATCCTTTGGACACCTTGGGACAACCTCGGAAGACATTTTAGAGTGTTTGTATGAACCTTGGGGACACCTTGGAACAACCTCAGATGTCATTCTAGAGTGTTTGTATCAACCTTCGGGACACCTTGGGACAACCTCGAAAGTCATTCTAGAGTGTTTGTATGAACCTTGGGACACCTTGGGACAACCTCTGAAATCATTCTAGAGTGTTTGTATAAACCTTGGGACAACTTGTGATAACTTCGGAAGTCATTCTAGAGTGTTTGTATCAACCTTGGGGACACCTTTGGACAACCTCTGAAGTCATTCTAGAGTGCTTGTATGAACCTTGGGGACACTTTGGGACACCTTGGGACAACCTCGGAAGTCATTCTAGAGTGTTTGTATGTGCCTTGGGACAACCTCGGAAGTCATTCTAGAGTGTTTGTATGAACCTTGGGGACACCTTGCAACACCTTGGGGCAACCTCGGATATCATTCTAGAGTGTTTGTATGAACCTTGGGGACACCTCGGGACAACATCGGAAGTCATTCTAGAGTGTTTGTATGTGCCTTGGGACAACCTCGGAAGTCATTCTAGTGAGTTTGTATGAACCTTGGGAACACCTTGGGACAACCTCGTAAGACATACTATGTTGTATGTATGAACCTTAGGGACAAATTTGGGCAACCTCGGAAGTCATTCTAGAGTGTTTGTATGAACCTTGGGGATACCTTGGGACAACCTCGAAAGTCATTCCAGAGTGTTTGTATGAACCTTGGGGACATCTTGGGACAACCTCGGAAGTCATTCTAGCGAGTTCGTATGAACCTTGGGACACCTTGGGACAACCTCGAAAGTCATTCTAGAGTGTTTGTATGAACCTTGGGACACCTTGGGACAACTTCGGAAGTCATTCTAAAGTGTTTGTATAAACCTTGGGACATCTTGGGATAACTTCGGAAGTCATTCTAGAGTGTTTGTATCAACCTTAGGGACACCTTGAGACATCTTCGGAAGTCATTCTAGATTGCTTGTATGAACCTTGGGACAACTTGGGATAACTTCGGAAGTCATTCTAGAGTGTTTGTATGAACCTTGGGCACACCATGGAACAACCTCGGAAGTCATTCTAGAGTGTTTGTATGAACCTTGGGGACACCTTGGAACAACCTCAGAAGTCATTCTAGAGTATTTGTATGAGCCTTGGGGACACCTTGGGGCAACCTCGAAAGTAATTCTAGAGTGTTTGTATGATCCTTGGGGTCACCTTGGGACAACCTATGAAGAACCTAGGAAGTCATTCTAGAATGTTTGTATGAACCTTGGGCACACCTTGGGACAACCTCGGAAGTCATTCTAGAGTGTTTGTATGAATCTTGGGGACACCTTGGGACAACCTCGGAAGTCATTCTAGCGTGTTTGTATGAACCTTGGGGACACCTTGGGACAACCTCAAAAGTCATTCTAGAGTGTTTGTATGAACCTTGGGCACTTCTGGGACAACTGTGGAAGTCATTCTAGAGTGTTTGTATGAACCTGGGGAATACCTTGGGATATCCGCGGAAGTCATTCTAGAATGTTTGTATGAACCTTTGGGACACCTTGGGACAACCTCGGAAGTCATTCTAGAGTGTTTGTATGAACCTTGGGCACACCTTGGGACAACCTCGGAAGTCATTCTAGAGTGTTTGTATGAATCTTGGGGACACCTAGGGACAACCTCGGAAGTCATTCTAGAGTGTTTGTATGAACCTTGGGCACACCTTGGGACAACCTCGGAAGTCATTCTAGAATGTTTGTATGAACCTTTGGGACACCTTGGGACAACCTCGGAAGTCATTCTAGAGTGTGTGTATGAACCTTGGGGACACCTTGGGGCAACCTCGAAAGTCAGTCTAAAGTGTTTGTATGAACCTTGGGGTCACCTTGGGACAACTTCGGAAGTCATTCTAGATTGCTTGTATGAACCTTGGGACAACTTGGGATAACTTCGGAAGTCATTCTAGAGTGTTTGTATGAACCTTGGGGACACCTTGGGACAACCTCGGAAGTCATTCTAGAGTGTTTGTATGAACCTTGGGAACACCATGGGACAACCTCGGGAGTCATTCTAGAGTGTTTGGATGAACCTTGGGGACACCTTGGAACAACCCCAGGAGTCATTCTTGAGTGTTTGTATGAACCTTGGGGACACCTTGGGGCAACCTCGAAAGTAATTCTAGAGTGTTTGTATGAACCTTGGGACACCATGGAACAACCTCAAAAGTCATTCTAGAGTGTTTGTATCAACCTTGGGGTCACCTTGGGACAACTTCGGAAGTCATTCTAGATTGCTTGTATGAACCTTGGGACAACTTGGGATAACTTCGGAAGTCATTCTAGAGTGTTTGTATGAACCTTGGGCACATCATGGAACAACCTCGGAAGTCATTCTAGAGTGTTTGTATGAATCTTGGGGACACCTTGGGACAACCTCGGAAGTCATTCTAGAGTGTTTGTATGAACCTTGGGAATATCTTGGGACAACTGCGGAAGTCATTCTAGAGTGTTTGTATGAACCTTGGACACCCCTTGGGACAACATCTGAAGTCATTCTAGATTGCTTGACTGAACCTTGGGGACACCTTGGAACACCTTGGGGCAACCTCGGAAATCATTCTAGAGTGTTTGTATGAACCTTGGGGAAACCTCGGGACAACATCGGAAGTCATTCTAGAGTGTTTGTATGAACCTTGGGACACCTTGGGATAACTTCGGAAGTCATTCTAGAGTGTTTAAATCAACCTTTCGGACACCTTGGGACATCTTCGGAAGTCATTCTAGATTGCTTGTATGAACCTTGGGGACACCTTGGGACACCTTGAGACAACCTCGGAAGTCATTCGATCGTGTTTGTTTGATCCTTTGGACACCTTGGGACAACCTCGGAAGACATTTTAGAGTGTTTGTATGAACCTTGGGGACACCTTGGAACAACCTCAGATGTCATTCTAGAGTGTTTGTATCAACCTTCGGGACACCTTGGGACAACCTCGAAAGTCATTCTAGAGTGTTTGTATGAACCTTGGGACACCTTGGGACAACCTCTGAAATCATTCTAGAGTGTTTGTATAAACCTTGGGACAACTTGTGATAACTTTGGAAGTCATTCTAGAGTGTTTGTATCAACCTTGGGGACACCTTTGGACAACCTCTGAAGTCATTCTAGAGTGTTTGTATGAACCTTGGGGACACCTTGGAACACCTTGGGGCAACCTCGGAAATCATTCTAGAGTGTTTGTATGAACCTTGGGGAAACCTCGGGACAACATCGGAAGTCATTCTAGAGTGTTTGTATGAACCTTGGGACACCTTGGGATAACTTCGGAAGTCATTCTAGAGTGTTTAAATCAACCTTTCGGACACCTTGGGACATCTTCGGAAGTCATTCTAGATTGCTTGTATGAACCTTGGGGACACCTTGGGACACCTTGAGACAACCTCGGAAGTCATTCGATCGTGTTTGTTTGATCCTTTGGACACCTTGGGACAACCTCGGAAGACATTTTAGAGTGTTTGTATGAACCTTGGGGACACCTTGGAACAACCTCAGATGTCATTCTAGAGTGTTTGTATCAACCTTCGGGACACCTTGGGACAACCTCGAAAGTCATTCTAGAGTGTTTGTATGAACCTTGGGACACCTTGGGACAACCTCTGAAATCATTCTAGAGTGTTTGTATAAACCTTGGGACAACTTGTGATAACTTTGGAAGTCATTCTAGAGTGTTTGTATCAACCTTGGGGACACCTTTGGACAACCTCTGAAGTCATTCTAGAGTGTTTGTATGAACCTTGGGGACACCTTGGAACACCTTGGGGCAACCTCGGAAATCATTCTAGAGTGTTTGTATGAACCTTGGGGACACCTCGGGACAACATCGGAAGTCATTCTAGAGTGTTTGTATGAACCTTGGGACAACCTCGGAAGTCATTCTAGTGAGTTTGTATGAACCTTGGGAACACCTTGGGACAACCTCGTAAGACATACTATGTTTTTTGTATGAACCTTAGGGACAAATTTGGGCAACCTCGGAAGTCATTCTAGAGTGTTTGTATGAACCTTGGGGATACCTTGGGACAACCTCGAAAGTCATTCTAGAGTGTTTGTATGAACCTTTGGACACCTTGGGACAACCTCGGCAGTCATTCTAGTGAGTTCGTATGAAGCTTGGGACACCTTTTGAAAACCTCGGAAGTTATTCCAGAGTGTTTGTATGAACCTTGGGGACACCTTGTAACAACCTCAGAAGTCATTCTAGAGTGTTTGTATGAACCTTGGGAACACCTTGGGACAACCTCGAAAGTCATTCTAGAGTGTTTGTATGAACCTTGGGCACACCTTGGGACAACCTCGGAAGTCATTCTAAAGTGTTTGTATGAACCTTGGGAACACCTTGGGACAACTGCGGAAGTCATTCTAGAGTGTTTGTATGAACCTTGGGGACACCTTGGAAAAACCTCAGAAGTCATTCTAGAGTGTTTGTATGAACCTTGGGGACACCTTGGAACACCTTGGGGCAACCTCGGATATCATTCTAGAGTGTTTGTATGAACCTATGGGACACCTTGGGGCAACCTCGAAAGTCATTCTAGAGTATCTCTATGAACCTTGGGGACACCTTGGGACAACCTCAGAAGTCATTCTAGAATGTTTGTATGAACCTTTGGGACACCTTGGGACAACCTCGAAAGTCATTCTAGAGTGTTTGTATGAACCTTGGGTTCACCTTGGGACAACCTATGAAGAATCTAGGCAGTCATTCTAGAATGTTTGTATGAACCTTGGGCACACCTTGGGACAACCTTTGAAGTCATTCTAGAGTGTTTGTATGAATCTTGGGGACACCTTGGGACAACCTCGGAAGTCATTCTAGAGTGTTTGTATGAACCTTGGGGACACCTTGGGACAACCTCAAAAGTCATTCTAGAGTGTTTGTATGAACCTTGGGCACTTCTGGGACAACTTTGGAAGTCATTTTAGAGTGTTTGTATGAACCTGGGGAATACCTTGGGATAACCGCGGAAGTCATTCTGGAGTGTTTGTATGAACCTTGGGCACACCTTGGGACAACTTCGAAAGTCATTCTAGAGTGTTTGTATGAACCTTGGGGACACCTTGGGACAACATTTGAAGCCATTCTAGGTTGCTGGAATGAACCTTGGGGACTCCTTGGAACACCTTGGGACAACCTCGGAAGTCATTCTAGAGTGTTTGTATAAACCTTTGGGACAGCTTGGGACAACCGCGGAAGTCATTATAGAATGTATGTATGAACCTTGGGACAACCTGGGAAGTCATTCTAGAGTATCTGTATGAACCTTGGGGACACCTTGGAACAACCTCTGAAGTCATTCTAGAGTGTTTGTATGAACCTTGGAGACACCTTGGAACACCTCAGGACAACCTCGGAAGTTATTATAGAGTGTTTGTATGAGCCTTGGGGACACCTTGGGACAACCTCGGAAGTCATTCTAGAGTGTTTGTATGAATCTTGGGGACATCTCGGAACAACCTCGGAAGTCATTCTAGAGTGTGTGTATGAACCTTGGGGACACCTTGGTACAACATTTGAAGCCATTCTAGGTTGCTGGAATGAACCTTGGGGACTCCTTGGAACACCTTGGGACAACCTCGGAAGTCATTCTAGAGTGTTTGTATAAACCTTTGGGACAGCTTGGGACAACCGCGGAAGTCATTATAGAATGTATGTATGAACCTTGGGACAACCTGGGAAGTCATTCTAGAGTATCTGTATGAACCTTGGGGACACCTTGGAACAACCTCTGAAGTCATTCTAGAGTGTTTGTATGAACCTTGGAGACACCTTGGAACACCTCAGGACAACCTCGGAAGTTATTATAGAGTGTTTGTATGAGCCTTGGGGACACCTTGGGACAACCTCGGAAGTCATTCTAGAGTGTTTGTATGAATCTTGGGGACATCTCGGAACAACCTCGGAAGTCATTCTAACGTGTTTGTATAAACCTTTGGG
The DNA here is from genome assembly GCF_943734735.2 of Anopheles gambiae. Taxonomy (NCBI): domain Eukaryota; kingdom Metazoa; phylum Arthropoda; class Insecta; order Diptera; family Culicidae; genus Anopheles; species Anopheles gambiae. The sequence continues at coordinate 1,715,154 of NW_026902714.1, forward strand.
ACAACCTCGGAAGCCATTCTATAGAGTTTGTATGAACCTTGGGGACACCTTGGGGCAACTTCGGAAGTCATTCTAGAGTGTTTGTATAAACCTTGGAACACCTTGGGACCACCTCTGATGTCATTCTAGAGTGTTTGTATGAACCTTGGGAACACCTTTGAACACCTCAGGACAACCTCGGATGTCATTCTAGAGTGTTGGTATGAATCTTGGGGACACCTTGAGACAACCTATGAAGAACCTAAGAAGTCATTCTAGAATGTTTGTATGAACCTTGGGCACACCTTGGTTCAACCTCTAAAGTCATTCTAGAGTGTTTGTATGAACCTTGGGGACACCTTGGGACAACCTCGGAAGTCGTTCTAGAGAGTTTGTATGAACCTTGGGAACACCATGGGACAACCTCGGGAGTCATTCTAGATTGCTTTTATGAACCTTGGGGACTCGTTTGGACACCTTGGGACAACCTCGGATGTCATTCTAGAGTGTTTGTATGAACCTTGGAGAAACCTTGGGACAACCTATGAAGTCATTCTAGAGTGTGTGTATGAACCTTGGAGACACCTTGGAACAACCTCGGAAGTCATTCTAGAGTGTGTGTATGAACCTTGGGGACACCATGGAACACCTTGGGGCAACCTCGGAAGTCATTCTAGAGTGTTTGTATGAACCTTGGGGACACCTCGGGACAACCTCGGAAGTCATTCTAACGTGTTTGTATAAACCTTGGGACAACCTCGGAAGCCATTCTATAGAGTTTGAATCAACCTTCGGGACAACCTCGAAAGTCATTCTAGAGTGTTTGTATGAACCTTGGGCACACCTTGGGACAACCTCGGAAGTCATTCTAGAGTGTTTGTATGAACCTTGGGAATATCTTGGGACAACTGCGGAAGTCATTCTAGAGTGTTTGTATGAACCTTGGACACCCCTTGGGACAACATCTGAAGTCATTCTAGATTGCTTGAATGAACCTTGGGGACACCTTGGACACCTTGGGACAACCTCGGAAGTCATTCTAGAGTGTTTGTATGAACCTTGGGGACACCTCGGGACAACATCGGAAGTCATTCTAGAGTGTTTGTATGAACCTTGGGACACCGTGGGATAACTTCGGAAGTCATTCTAGAGTGTTTAAATCAACCTTTCGGACACCTTGGGACAACCTCGGAAGTCATTCTAGATTGCTTGTATGAACCTTGGGGACACCTTGGGACACCTTGAGACAACCTCGGAAGTCATTCGATCGTGTTTGTTTGATCCTTTGGACACCTTGGGACAACCTCGGAAGACATTCTAGAGTGTTTGTATGAACCTTGGGGACACCTTGGAACAACCTCAGATGTCATTCTAGAGTGTTTGTATCAACCTTGGGAACACCTTGGGACAACTGCGGAAATCATTCTAGAGTGTTTGTATGAAACTTGGGCACATCTTGGGACAACATCTGAAGTCATTCTAGATTGCTTGAATGAACCTTGGGGACACCTTGGAACACCTTGGGACAACCTCGGAAGTCATTCTAGAGTGTTTGTATGAACCGCGTTTTGATGAACCTTGGGGACACCTTGCAACACCTTGGGGCAACCTCGGAAATCATTCTAGAGTGTTTGTATGAACCTTGGGGACACCTCGGGACAACATCGAAAGTCATTCTAGAGTGTTTTTATCAACCTTGGGGACACCTTGGGGCAACCTCGAAAGTCATTCTTGAGTGTTTGTATCAACCTTCGGGACACCTAGGGACAACCTCGAAAGTCATTCTAGAGTGTTTGTATGAACCTTGGGCACACCTTGGGACAACCTCGGAAGTCATTCTAGAGTGTTTGTATGAACCTTGGGAACATCTTGGGACAACTGCGGAAGTCATTCTAGAGTGTTTGTATGAACCTTGGGCACCCCTTGGGACAACATCTGAAGTCATTCTAGATTGCTTGAATGAACCTTGGGGACACCTTGGACACCTTGGGACAACCTCGGAAGTCATTCTAACGTGTTTGTATGAACCTTGTTTTGATGAACCTTGGGGAAACCTTGGAACACCTTGGGACAACCTCTGAAGTCATTCTAGAGTGTTTGTATGAACCTTGGGACAACTTGGGATAATATCGGAAGTCATTCTAGAGTGTTTAAATCAACCTTGGGGACACCTTTAAACAACCCCAGAAGTCATTCTAGAGTGTTTGTATGAACCTTGGGGACACCTTGGGGCAACCTCGAAAGTCATTCTAGAGTGTTTGTATGAACCTTGGGACACCTTGGAACAACCTCAGAAGTCATTCTAGAGTGTTTAAATCAACCTTGGGGACACCTTGGGACAACCTCTGAAGTCATTCTAGATTGTTTGTATGAACCTTGGGGACACCTTGAGACACCTTGAGACAACCTCGGAAGTCATTCGAACGTGTTTGTTTGAACCTTTGGACACCTTGGGACAACCTCGGAAGTCATTCTAGAGTGTTTGTATGAACCTTGGGGACACCTTGGAACAACCTCAGAAGTCATTCTAGAGTGTTTGTATGAACCTTGGGGACACCTTGGGACAACCTCTGAAGTCATTCTAGAGTGTTTGTATGAACCTTGGAGACACCTTGGAACACCTTGGGACAACCTCGGAAGTCATTCTAGAGTGTTTGTATGAACCTTGGGGACACCTTGGGTCAACCTCGGAAGTCATTCTAGAGTGTTTGTATGAACCGTGAGGACACCTTGGGGCAACCTCTGAAGTCATTCTAGATTGTTTGTATGAACCTTGGGGACACCTTGAGACACCTTGAGACAACCTCGGAAGTCATTCGAATGTGTTTGTTTGAACCTTTGGACACCTTGGGACAACCTCGGAAGTCATTCTAGAGTGTTTGTATGAACCTTGGGGACACCTTGGAACAACCTCAGAAGTCATTCTAGAGTGTTTGTATGAACCGTGAGGACACCTTGGGACAACCTCGGAAGTCATTCTAGAGCGTTTGTATAAACCTTGGGGACACCTTGGAACAACCTTGAAAGTCATTCTAGAGTGTTTGTATGAACCTTGGGGGCACCTTGGGACAACCTCGGAAGTCATTCTAGAGTGTTTGTGTGAACCTTGGGGACACCTTGGGACAACCTCGGAAGTCATTCTAGACTGTTTGTATGAACTTTAAGGACACCTTGGGACAACTTTGGAAGTCATTCTAGAGTGTTTCTATGAACCTTGGGGACACCTTTTAACACTTTGGGACAACCTCGGAAGTCATTCTAGAGTGTTTGTATGAACCTTGGGGACACCTTGGAACAACCTCGGAAGTCATTCTAGAGTGTTTGTATGAACCTTGGGGACACCTTGTAACAACCTTAGCAGACATTCTAAAGTGTTTGTATGAACCTTGGGACAACTTTGGATAACTTCGGAAGTCATTCTAGAGTGTTTGTATGAACTTTGGGGACACCTTGGGACAACCTCGAAAGTCATTCTAGAGTGTTTGTATGAACCTTGGGCACACCTTGGGACAACCTTGGAAGTCATTCTAGAGTGTTTGTATGAACCTTGGAGACATCTTGGGATAGCCTCGAAAGTAATTCTAAAGTGTTTGTATGAACCTTGGGGACACCTTAAGACATTCTCGGAAGTCATACTGGAGTGTTTTTATGAACCTTGGGGACACCTTGGGACAATCTCGGAAGTCATACTAGAGTGTTTGTATGAACCTTTGGACACCTTGGGACAACCTCGAAAGTCATTTTAGAGAGCTTGTATGAACCTTGGGACAACCTCGGAAGTCATTCTAGAGTGTTTGTATGAACCTTGGGACAACCTCGAAAGTCATTCTAGAGAGTTTGTATGAACCTTGGGTAAACCTTGGGACAACCTTGGAAGTCATTCTATAGAGTTTGTATGAACCTTGGGGACACCTTGGAACAACATCAGAAGTCATTCTAGAGTGTTTTTAAGAACCTTAGGGACACCTTGGGACCACCTCTGATGTCATTATAGAGTGTTTGTATGAACCTTGGGGACACCTTGGAGACACCTTGGAACAACCTCGGAAGTCATTCGAACGTGTTTGTTTGAACCTTTGGACACCTTGGGACAACCTCGAAAGTCATTTTAGAGTGTTTGTATGAACCTTGGGGACACCTTGGAACAACCTCAAAAGTCATTCTAGAGTGTTTGTATCAACCTTGGGGACACCTTGGGACAACCTCTGAAGTCATTCTAGATTGCTTGAATGAACCTTGGGGACACCTTGGAACACTTTGGGACAACCTCGGAAGTCATTCTAGAGTGTTTGTATGAACCTTGTTCTAATGAACCTTGTGGAAAGCTTGGAACACCTTGGGACAACCTCTGAAGTCATTCTAGAGTGTTTGTATGAACCTTGGGATACCTTGGGATAACTTCGGAAGTCATTCTAGAGTAATTAAATCAACCTTGGGGTCACCTTGGGACAACCTCTGAAGTCATTCTAGATTGCTTGTATGAACCTTGGGGACACCTTGGGACACCTTGAGATAACCTCGGAAGTCATTCGAACGTGTTTGTTTGAACCTTTGGACACCTTGGGACAACCTCGGAAGTCATTCTAGAGTGTTTGTATGAACCTTGGGGACATCTTGGACCAACCTCAGAAGTCATTCTAGAGTGTTTGTATGAACCTTGGGAACACCTTTAGACAACTGCGGAAGTCATTCTAGAGTGTTTGTATGAACCTTGCGCACACCTTGGGACAACCTCAGATGTCATTCTAGAATGCCTGTATGAACCTTGGGGACACCTTGGAACAACCTCAGAAGTCATTCTAGAGTGTTTGTATCAACCTTGGGGACACCTTGGGACAACCTCGGAAGTCATTCTAGATTGCTTGAATGAACCTTGGGTTCTCCTTGAGACAACCTCGGAAGTCATTCTAGAGTGTTTGTATGAACCTTGGGCACACCTTGGGACAACCTCAGAAGTCATTCTAGAGTGTTTGTATGAACCTTAGGACAACTTGGGATAACTTCGGAAGTCATTCTAGAGTGTTTGTATGAACCTTGGGGACACCTTGGGACAATCGCGGAAGTCATTCTAGATTGCTTGAATGAACCTTGGGACAACTTGGGACAACCTCTGAAGTCATTCTAGATTGCTTGTATGAACCTTGGGGACACCTTGGAACACCTTGAAACAACCTCGGAAGCCATTCTAGAGTGTTTGTATAAACCTTGGGCACACTTTGGGATAACTTCGAAAGTCATTCTAGAGTGTTTGTATGAACCTTGGGGACACCTTGGGACAACCGCGGAAATCATACTAGAGAGTTTGTATGAACCTTGGGGACACCTTGGGACAACCGCGGAAATCATACTAGAGAGTTTGTATGAACCTTGGGACAACTTGGGATAACTTCGGAAGTCATTCTAGAGTGTTTGTATGAACCTTGGGACAACTTGGGATAACTTCGGAAGTCATTCTAGAGTGTTTGTATGAACCTTGAGGACACCTTTGGACAACCTCGGAAGTCATTCTAGAGTGTTTGTATGAACCTTGGGACACCTTGCGATAACTTCGGAAGTCATTCTAGAGTGTTTAAATCAACCTTTCGGACACCTTGGGACAACCTCTGAAGTCATTCTAGAGTGCTTGTATGAACCTTGGGGACACCTTGGGACACCTTGAAACAACCTCGGAAGTCATTCGAACGTGTTTGTTTGAACCTTTTATACACCTTGGGACAACCTCAGAAGTCATTCTAGAGAGTTTGTATGAACCTTGGGACACCTTGGGACAACCTCTGAAATCATTCTAGAGTGTTTGATTAAACCTTGGGACAACTTGGGATAACTTCGGAAGTCATTCTAGAGTGTTTGTATCAACCTTGGGGACACCTTTGGACAACCTCTGAAGTCATTCTAGAGTGCTTGTATGAACCTTGGGGACACTTTGGGACACCTTGGGACAACCTCGGAAGTCATTCTAGAGTGTTTGTATGAACCTTGGGGACACCTTGGGACAACCTCGGAAGTCATTCTAGAGTGTTTGTATGAACCTTGGGGACACCTTGCAACACCTTGGGGCAACCTCGGATATCATTCTAGAGTGTTTGTATGAACCTTGGGGACACCTCGGGATAACATCGGAAGTCATTCTAGAGTGTTTGTATGTGCCTTGGGACAACCTCGGAAGTCATTCTAGTGAGTTTGTATGAACCTTGGGAACACCTTGGGACAACCTCGTAAGACATACTATGTTGTATGTATGAACCTTAGGGACAAATTTGGGCAACCTCGGAAGTCATTCTAGAGTGTTTGTATGAACCTTGGGGATACCTTGGGACAACCTCGAAAATCATTCCAGAGTGTTTGTATGAACCTTGGGGACACTTTGGGACAACCTCGGAAGTCATTCTAGCGAGTTCGTATGAACCTTGGGACACCTTGGGACAACCTCGAAAGTCATTCTAGAGTGTTTGTATGAACCTTGGGACAACTTCGGAAGTCATTCTAAAGTGTTTGTATAAACCTTGGGACAACTTGGGATAACTTCGGAAGTCATTCTAGAGTGTTTGTATCAACCTTAGGGACACCTTGAGACATCTTCGGAAGTCATTCTAGATTGCTTGTATGAACCTTGGGACAACTTGGGATAACTTCGGAAGTCATTCTAGAGTGTTTGTATGAACCTTGGGCACACCATGGAACAACCTCGGAAGTCATTCTAGAGTGTTTGTATGAACCTTGGGGACACCTTGGAACAACCCCAGGAGTCATTCTAGAGTATTTGTATGAGCCTTGGGGACACCTTGGGGCAACCTCGAAAGTAATTCTAGAGTGTTTGTATGATCCTTGGGGTCACCTTGGGACAACCTATGAAGAACCTAGGAAGTCATTCTAGAATGTTTGTATGAACCTTGGGCACACCTTGGGACAACCTCGGAAGTCATTCTAGAGTGTTTGTATGAATCTTGGGGACACCTTGGGACAACCTCGGAAGTCATTCTAGAGTGTTTGTATGAACCTTGGGGACACCTTGGGACAACCTCAAAAGTCATTCTAGAGTGTTTGTATGAACCTTGGGCACACCTTGGGACAACCTCGGAAGTCATTCTAGAGTGTTTGTATGAACCTTGGGCACACCTTGGGACAACCTCGGAAGTCATTCTAGAATGTTTGTATGAACCTTTGGGACACCTTGGGACAACCTCGGAAGTCATTCTAGAATGTTTGTATGAACCTTTGGGACACCTTGGGGCAACCTCGAAAGTCAGTCTAAAGTGTTTGTATGAACCTTGGGGTCAACTTGGGACAACTTCGGAAGTCATTCTAGATTGCTTGTATGAACCTTGGGACAACTTGGGATAACTTCGGAAGTCATTCTAGAGTGTTTGTATGAACCTTGGGGACACCTTGGGACAACCTCGGAAGTCATTCTAGAGTGTTTGTATGAACCTGGGGAATACCTTGGGATATCCGCGGAAGTCATTCTAGAATGTTTGTATGAACCTTTGGGACACCTTGGGACAACCTCGGAAGTCATTCTAGAGTGTTTGTATGAACCTTGGGCACACCTTGGGACAACCTCGGAAGTCATTCTAGAGTGTTTGTATGAATCTTGGGGACACCTAGGGACAACCTCGGAAGTCATTCTAGAGTGTTTGTATGAACCTTGGGCACACCTTGGGACAACCTCGGAAGTCATTCTAGAATGTTTGTATGAACCTTTGGGACACCTTGGGACAACCTCGGAAGTCATTCTAGAGTGTTTGTATGAACCTTGGGGACACCTTGGGGCAACCTCGAAAGTCAGTCTAAAGTGTTTGTATGAACCTTGGGGTCAACTTGGGACAACTTCGGAAGTCATTCTAGATTGCTTGTACGAACCTTGGGACAACTTGGGATAACTTCGGAAGTCATTCTAGAGTGTTTGTATGAACCTTGGGGACACCTTGGGACAACCTCGGAAGTCATTCTAGAGTGTTTGTATGAACCTTGGGAACACCATGGGACAACCTCGGGAGTCATTCTAGAGTGTTTGGATGAACCTTGGGGACACCTTGGAACAACCCCAGGAGTCATTCTTGAGTGTTTGTATGAACCTTGGGGACAACTAGGGGCAACCTCGAAAGTAATTCTAGAGTGTTTGTATGAACCTTGGGACACCTTGGAACAACCTCAAAAGTCATTCTAGAGTGTTTGTATCAACCTTGGGGTCACCGTGGGACAACTTCGGAAGTCATTCTAGATTGCTTGTATGGACCTTGGGACAACTTGGGATAACTTCGGAAGTCATTCTAGAGTGTTTGTATGAACCTTGGGCACACCATGGAACAACCTCGGAAGTCATTCTAGAGTGTTTGTATGAATCTTGGGGACACCTTGGAACAACCCCAGAAGTCATTCTAGAATGTTTGTATCAACCTTGGGGACACCTTGGGACAACCTCGAAAGTCATTCTAGAGTGTTTGTATGAACCTTGGGACACCTTGGGACAACTTCGGAAGTCATTCTAGAGTGTTTAAATCAACCTTGGGGACACCTTGGGACAACTTCGGAAGTCATTCTAGATTGCTTGTATGAACCTTGGGGACACCTTGGGACACCTTGAGACAACCTTGGAAGTTATTCGATCGTGTTTGTTTGATCCTTTGGACACCTTGGGACAACCTCGGAAGACATTCTAGAGTGTTTGTATGAACCTTGAGGACACCTTGGAACAACCCCAGAAGTCATTCTAGAATGTTTGTATCAACCTTGGGGACACCTTGGGACAACCTCGAAAGTCATTCTAGAGTGTTTGTATGAACCTTGGGCACACCTTGGGACAACCTCGAAAGTCATTTTAGAGTGTTTGTATGAACCTTGGGAATATCTTGGGACAACTGCGGAAGTCATTCTAGAGTGTTTGTATGAACCTTGGACACCCCTTGGGACAACATCTGAAGTCATTCTAGAGTGTTTGTATGAACCTTGGGACAACCTCGGAAGTCATTCTAGAGTGTTTGTATGAACCTTGTTCTGATGAACCTTGGGGACACCTTGGAACACCTTGGGGCAACCTCGGAAATCATTCTAGAGTGTTTGTATGACCCTTGGGGACACCTCGGGACAACATCGGAAGTCATTCTAGAGTGTTTGTATGAACCTTGGGACACCTTGGGATAACTTCGGAAGTCATTCTAGAGTGTTTAAATCAACCTTTCGGACACCTTGGGACAACTTCGGAAGTCATTCTAGAATGCTTGTATGAACCTTGGGGACACCTTGGGACACCTTGAGACAACCTCGGAAGTCATTCGATCGTGTTTGTTTGATCCTTTGGACACCTTGGGACAACCTCGGAAGACATTTTAGAGTGTTTGTATGAACCTTGGGGACACCTCGGGACAACATCGGAAGTCATTCTAGAGTGTTTGTATGAACCTTGGGACAACCTCGGAAGTCATTCTAGAGTGTTTGTATGAACCTTGTTCTGATGAACCTTGGGGAAACCTTGGGACACCTTGGGACAACCTCTAAAGTCATTCTAGAGTGTTTGTATGAACCTTGGGGACATCTTGGACCAACCTCAGAAGTCATTCTAGAGTGTTTGTATGAACCTTGGGAACACCTTGGGACAACTGCGGAAGTCATTCTAGAGTGTTTGTATGAACCTTGCGCACACCTTGGGACAACCTCAGATGTCATTCTAGAATGCCTGTATGAACCTTGGGGACACCTTGGAACAACCTCAGAAGTCATTCTAGAGTGTTTGTATCAACCTTGGGACACCTTGGGACAACCTCGGAAGTCATTCTAGAGTGTTTGTATGAACCTTGGGCACACCTTGGGACAACATCTGAAGTCATTCTAGATTGCTTGAATGAACCTTGGGTACTCCTTGAGACAACCTCGGAAGTCATTCTAGAGTGTTTGTATGAACCTTGGGGACACCTTGGAACAACCTCAGAAGTCATTCTAGAGTGTTTGTATGAACCTTAGGACAACTTGGGATAACTTCGGAAGTCATTCTAGAGTGTTTGTATGAACCTTGGGGACACCTTGGGACAATCGCGGAAGTCATTCTAGATTGCTTGTATGAACCTTGGGACAACTTGGGACAACCTCTGAAGTCATTCTAGATTGCTTTTATGAACCTTGGGGACACCTTGGGACACCTTGAAACAACCTCGGAAGTCATTCTAGAGTGTTTGTATAAACCTTGGACACACTTTGGGATAACTTCGGAAGTCATTCTAGAGTGTTTGTATGAACCTTGGGGACACCTTGGGACATTCGCGGAAATCATACTAGAGAGTTTGTATGAACCTTGCGGACACCTTGGGACAACATATGAAGTCATTCTAGATTGCTTGAATGAACCTTGGGTACTCCTTGAGACAACCTCGGCAGTAATTCTAGAGTGTTTGTATGAACCTTGCGGACATCTTGGGACAACTGCGGAAGTCATTCTAGAGTGTTTGTATGAACCTTGGGACAACTTGGGATAACTTCGGAAGTCATTCTAGAGTGTTTGTATCAACCTTGAGGACACCTTTGGACAACCTCTGAAGTCATTCTAGAGTGTTTGTATGAACCTTGGGACACCTTGGGATAACTTCGGAAGTCATTCTAGAGTGTTTGAATCAACCTTTCGGACACCTTGGGACAACCTCTGAAGTCATTCTAGATTGCTTGTATGAACCTTGGGGACACCTTGGGACACCTTGAGACAACCTCGGAAGTCATTCGAACGTGTTTGTTTGAACCTTTTATACACCTTGGGACAACCTCAGAAGTCATTCTAGAGAGTTTGTATGAACCTTGGGACACCTTGGGACAACCTCTGAAATCATTCTAGAGTGTTTGATTAAACCTTGGGACAACTTGGGATAACTTCGGAAGTCATTCTAGAGTGTTTGTATCAACCTTGGGGACACCTTTGGACAACCTCTGAAGTCATTCTAGAGTGCTTGTATGAACCTTGGGGACACTTTGGGACACCTTGGGACAACCTCGGAAGTCATTCTAGAGTGTTTGTATGAACCTTGGGGACACCTTGGGACAACCTCGGAAGTCATTCTAGAGTGTTTGTATGAACCTTGGGGACACCTTGCAACACCTTGGGGCAACCTCGGATATCATTCTAGAGTGTTTGTATGAACCTTGGGGACACCTCGGGACAACATCGGAAGTCATTCTAGAGTGTTTGTATGTGCCTTGGGACAACCTCGGAAGTCATTCTAGTGAGTTTGTATGAACCTTGGGAACACCTTGGGACAACCTCGTAAGACATACTATGTTGTATGTATGAACCTTAGGGACAAATTTGGGCAACCTCGGAAGTCATTCTAGAGTGTTTGTATGAACCTTGGGGATACCTTGGGACAACCTCGAAAGTCATTCCAGAGTGTTTGTATGAACCTTGGGGACACCTTGGGACAACCTCGGAAGTCATTCTAGCGAGTTCGTATGAACCTTGGGACACCTTGGGACAACCTCGAAAGTCATTCTAGAGTGTTTGTATCAACCTTGGGGACACCTTGGAACAACCCCAGGAGTCATTCTAGAGTATTTGTATGAGCCTTGGGGACACCTTGGGGCAACCTCGAAAGTAATTCTAGAGTGTTTGTATGATCCTTGGGGTCACCTTGGGACAACCTATGAAGAACCTAGGAAGTCATTCTAGAATGTTTGTATGAACCTTGGGCACACCTTGGGACAACCTCGGAAGTCATTCTAGTGTGTTTGTATGAATCTTGGGGACACCTTGGGACAACCTCGGAAGTCATTCTAGCGTGTTTGTATGAACCTTGGGGACACCTTGGGACAACCTCAAAAGTCATTCTAGAGTGTTTGTATGAACCTTGGGCACTTCTGGGACAACTGTGGAAGTCATTCTAGAGTGTTTGTATGAACCTGGGGAATACCTTGGGATATCCGCGGAAGTCATTCTAGAATGTTTGTATGAACCTTTGGGACACCTTGGGACAACCTCGGAAGTCATTCTAGAGTGTTTGTATGAACCTTGGGCACACCTTGGAACAACCTCGGAAGTCATTCTAGAGTGTTTGTATGAATCTTGGGGACACCTAGGGACAACCTCGGAAGTCATTCTAGAGTGTTTGTATGAACCTTGGGCACACCTTGGGACAACCTCGGAAGTCATTCTAGAATGTTTGTATGAACCTTTGGGACACCTTGGGACAACCTCGGAAGTCATTCTAGAGTGTTTGTATGAACCTTGGGGACACCTTGGGGCAACCTCGAAAGTCAGTCTAAAGTGTTTGTATGAACCTTGGGGTCACCTTGGGACAACTTCGGAAGTCATTCTAGATTGCTTGTATGAACCTTGGGACAACTTGGGATAACTTCGGAAGTCATTCTAGAGTGTTTGTATGAACCTTGGGGACACCTTGGGACAACCTCGGAAGTCATTCTAGAGTGTTTGTATGAACCTTGGGAACACCATGGGACAACCTCGGGAGTCATTCTAGAGTGTTTGGATGAACCTTGGGGACACCTTGGAACAACCCCAGGAGTCATTCTTGAGTGTTTGTATGAACCTTGGGGACACCTTGGGGCAACCTCGAAAGTAATTCTAGAGTGTTTGTATGAACCTTGGGACACCTTGGAACAACCTCAAAAGTCATTCTAGAGTGTTTGTATCAACCTTGGGGTCACCTTGGGACAACTTCGGAAGTCATTCTAGATTGCTTGTATGAACCTTGGGACAACTTGGGATAACTTCGGAAGTCATTCTAGAGTGTTTGTATGAACCTTGGGCACATCATGGAACAACCTCGGAAGTCATTCTAGAGTGTTTGTATGAATCTTGGGGACACCTTGGAACAACCCCAGAAGTCATTCTAGAATGTTTGTATCAACCTTGGGGACACCTTGGGACAACCTCGAAAGTCATTCTAGAGTGTTTGCTTGAACCTTGGGACACCTTGGGACAACTTCGGAAGTCATTCTAGAGTGTTTAATTCAACCTTGGGGACACCTTGGGACAACTTCGGAAGTCATTCTAGATTGCTTGTATGAACCTTGGGGACACCTTGGGACACCTTGAGACAACCTTGGAAGTTATTCGATCGTGTTTGTTTGATCCTTTGGACACCTTGGGACAACCTCGGAAGACATTCTAGAGTGTTTGTATGAACCTTGAGGACACCTTGGAACAACCTCAGATGTCATTCTAGAGTGTTTGTATCAACCTTCGGGACACCTTGGGACAACCTCGAAAGTCATTCTAGAGTGTTTGTATGAACCTTGGGCACACCTTGGGACAACCTCGGAAGTCATTCTAGAGTATTTGTATGAACCTTGGGAATATCTTGGGACAACTGCGGAAGTCATTCTAGAGTGTTTGTATGAACCTTGGACACCCCTTGGGACAACATCTGAAGTCATTCTAGATTGCTTGACTGAACCTTGGGGACACCTTGGAACACCTTGGGGCAACCTCGGAAATCATTCTAGAGTGTTTGTATGAACCTTGGGGAAACCTCGGGACAACATCGGAAGTCATTCTAGAGTGTTTGTATGAACCTTGGGACACCTTGGGATAACTTCGGAAGTCATTCTAGAGTGTTTAAATCAACCTTTCGGACACCTTGGGACATCTTCGGAAGTCATTCTAGATTGCTTGTATGAACCTTGGGGACACCTTGGGACACCTTGAGACAACCTCGGAAGTCATTCGATCGTGTTTGTTTGATCCTTTGGACACCTTGGGACAACCTCGGAAGACATTTTAGAGTGTTTGTATGAACCTTGGGGACACCTTGGAACAACCTCAGATGTCATTCTAGAGTGTTTGTATCAACCTTCGGGACACCTTGGGACAACCTCGAAAGTCATTCTAGAGTGTTTGTATGAACCTTGGGACACCTTGGGACAACCTCTGAAATCATTCTAGAGTGTTTGTATAAACCTTGGGACAACTTGTGATAACTTTGGAAGTCATTCTAGAGTGTTTGTATCAACCTTGGGGACACCTTTGGACAACCTCTGAAGTCATTCTAGAGTGTTTGTATGAACCTTGGGGACACCTTGGAACACCTTGGGGCAACCTCGGAAATCATTCTAGAGTGTTTGTATGAACCTTGGGGACACCTCGGGACAACATCGGAAGTCATTCTAGAGTGTTTGTATGAACCTTGGGACAACCTCGGAAGTCATTCTAGTGAGTTTGTATGAACCTTGGGAACACCTTGGGACAACCTCGTAAGACATACTATGTTTTTTGTATGAACCTTAGGGACAAATTTGGGCAACCTCGGAAGTCATTCTAGAGTGTTTGTATGAACCTTGGGGATACCTTGGGACAACCTCGAAAGTCATTCTAGAGTGTTTGTATGAACCTTTGGACACCTTGGGACAACCTCGGCAGTCATTCTAGTGAGTTCGTATGAAGCTTGGGACACCTTTTGAAAACCTCGGAAGTTATTCCAGAGTGTTTGTATGAACCTTGGGGACACCTTGTAACAACCTCAAAGTCATTCTAGAGTGTTTGTATGAACCTTGGGAACACCTTGGGACAACCTCGAAAGTCATTCTAGAGTGTTTGTATGAACCTTGGGCACACCTTGGGACAACCTCGGAAGTCATTCTAAAGTGTTTGTATGAACCTTGGGAACACCTTGGGACAACTGCGGAAGTCATTCTAGAGTGTTTGTATGAACCTTGGGGACACCTTGGAAAAACCTCAGAAGTCATTCTAGAGTGTTTGTATGAACCTTGGGGACACCTTGGAACACCTTGGGGCAACCTCGGATATCATTCTAGAGTGTTTGTATGAACCTATGGGACACCTTGGGGCAACCTCGAAAGTCATTCTAGAGTATCTCTATGAACCTTGGGGACACCTTGGGACAACCTCAGAAGTCATTCTAGAATGTTTGTATGAACCTTTGGGACACCTTGGGACAACCTCGAAAGTCATTCTAGAGTGTTTGTATGAACCTTGGGTTCACCTTGGGACAACCTATGAAGAATCTAGGCAGTCATTCTAGAATGTTTGTATGAACCTTGGGCACACCTTGGGACAACCTTTGAAGTCATTCTAGAGTGTTTGTATGAATCTTGGGGACACCTTGGGACAACCGCGGAAGTCATTCTAGAGTGTTTGTATGAACCTTGGGGACACCTTGGGACAACCTCAAAAGTCATTCTAGAGTGTTTGTATGAACCTTGGGCACTTCTGGGACAACTTTGGAAGTCATTCTAGAGTGTTTGTATGAACCTGGGGAATACCTTGGGATAACCGCGGAAGTCATTCTAGAGTGTTTGTATGAACCTTGGGCACACCTTGGGACAACTTCGAAAGTCATTCTAGAGTGTTTTTATGAACCTTGGGGTCACCTTGGAACAACCTCAGAAGTCTTTCTAGAATGTTTGTATGAAACTTTAGGACACCTTGAGACAACCTCAGAAGTCATTCTAGAGTGTTTGTATAAACCTTTGGAACACCTTGGGACAACCGCAGAAGTCATTCTAGATTGCTTGTATGAACCTTGGGCACACCTTGGGACAACTTCGAAAGTCATTCTAGAGTGTTTTTATGAACCTTGGGGACACCTTGGTACAACATTTGAAGCCATTCTAGGTTGCTGGAATGAACCTTGGGGACTCCTTGGAACACCTTGGGACAACCTCGGAAGTCATTCTAGAGTGTTTGTATAAACCTTTGGGACAGCTTGGGACAACCGCGGAAGTCATTATAGAATGTATGTATGAACCTTGGGACAACCTGGGAAGTCATTCTAGAGTATCTGTATGAACCTTGGGGACACCTTGGAACAACCTCTGAAGTCATTCTAGAGTGTTTGTATGAACCTTGGACACACCTTGGAACACCTCAGGACAACCTCGGAAGTTATTATAGAGTGTTTGTATGAACCTTGGGGACACCTTGGGACAACCTCGGAAGTCATTCTAGAGTGTTTGTATGAATCTTGGGGACATCTCGGAACAACCTCGGAAGTCATTCTAGAGTGTGTGTATGAACCTTGGGGACACCATGGAACACCTTGGGGCAACCTCGGAAGTCATTCTAGAGTGTTTGTATGAACCTTGGGGACACCTCGGGACAACCTCGGAAGTCATTCTAACGTGTTTGTATAAACCTTTGGGACAACCTCGGAAGCCATTCTATAGAGTTTGTATGAACCTTGGGGACACCTTGGGGCAACTTCGGAAGTCATTCTAGAGTGTTTGTATAAACCTTGGGGACACCTTGGGTCCACCTGGGAAGTATTTCTAGAGTGTCTGTATAAACCTTGGAACACCTTGGGACCACCTCTGATGTCATTCTAGAGTGTTTGTATGAACCTTGGGAACACCTTTGAACACCTCAGGACAACCTCGGATGTCATTCTAGAGTGTTGGTATGAATCTTGGGGACACCTTGAGACAACCTATGAAGAACCTAAGAAGTCATTCTAGAATGTTTGTATGAACCTTGGGCACACCTTGTTTCAACCTCTAAAGTCATTCTAGAGTGTTTGTATGAACCTTGGGGACACCTTGGGACAACCTCGGAAGTCGTTCTAGAGAGTTTGTATGAACCTTGGGAACACCATGGGACAACCTCGGGAGTCATTCTAGATTGCTTTTATGAACCTTGGGGACACGTTTGGACACCTTGGGACAACCTCGGATGTCATTCTAGAGTGTTTGTATGAACCTTGGAGAATCCTTGGGACAACCTCGGAAGTCATTGTAGACTGTTTGTATGAACTTTAAGGACACCTTGGGACAACTTTGGAAGTCATTCTAGAGTGTGTGTATGAACCTTGGAGACACCTTGGAACAACCTCGGAAGTCATTCTAGAGTGTGTGTATGAACCTTGGGGACACCATGGAACACCTTGGGGCAACCTCGGAAGTCATTCTAGAGTGTTTGTATGAACCTTGGGGACACCTCGGGACAACCTCGGAAGTCATTCTAACGTGTTTGTATAAACCTTGGGACAACCTCGGAAGCCATTCTATAGAGTTTGTATCAACCTTCGGGACAACCTCGAAAGTCATTCTAGAGTGTTTGTATGAACCTTGGGCACACCTTGGGACAACCTCGGAAGTCATTCTAGAGTGTTTGTATGAACCTTGGGAATATCTTGGGACAACTGCGGAAGTCATTCTAGAGTGTTTGTATGAACCTTGGACACCCCTTGGGACAACATCTGAAGTCATTCTAGATTGCTTGACTGAACCTTGGGGACACCTTGGAACACCTTGGGGCAACCTCGGAAATCATTCAAGAGTGTTTGTATGAACCTTGGGGACACCTCGGGACAACATCGGAAGTCATTCTAGAGTGTTTGTATGAACCTTGGGACACCGTGGGATAACTTCGGAAGTCATTCTAGAGTGTTTAAATCAACCTTTCGGACACCTTGGGACAACCTCGGAAGTCATTCTAGATTGCTTGTATGAACCTTGGGGACACCTTGGGACACCTTGAGACAACCTCGGAAGTCATTCGATCGTGTTTGTTTGATCCTTTGGACACCTTGGGACAACCTCGGAAGACATTCTAGAGTGTTTGTATGAACCTTGGGGACACCTTGGAACAACCTCAGATGTCATTCTAGAGTGTTTGTATCAACCTTGGGAACACCTTGGGACAACTGCGGAAATCATTCTAGAGTGTTTGTATGAAACTTGGGCACACCTTGGGACAACATCTGAAGTCATTCTAGATTGCTTGAATGAACCTTGGGGACACCTTGGAACACCTTGGGACAACCTCGGAAGTCATTCTAGAGTGTTTGTATGAACCGCGTTTTGATGAACCTTGGGGACACCTTGCAACACCTTGGGGCAACCTCGGAAATCATTCTAGAGTGTTTGTATGAACCTTGGGGACACCTCGGGACAACATCGAAAGTCATTCTAGAGTGTTTTTATCAACCTTGGGGACACCTTGGGGCAACCTCGAAAGTCATTCTAGAGTGTTTGTATCAACCTTCGGGACACCTTGGGACAACCTCGAAAGTCATTCTAGAGTGTTTGTATGAACCTTGGGCACACCTTGGGACAACCTCGGAAGTCATTCTAGAGTGTTTGTATGAACCTTGGGAACATCTTGGGACAACTGCGGAAGTCATTCTAGAGTGTTTGTATGAACCTTCGGCACCCCTTGGGACAACATCTGAAGTCATTCTAGATTGCTTGAATGAACCTTGGGGACACCTTGGACACCTTGGGACAACCTCGGAAGTCATTCTAACGTGTTTGTATGAACCTTGTTTTGATGAACCTTGGGGAAACCTTGGAACACCTTGGGACAACCTCTGAAGTCATTCTAGAGTGTTTGTATGAACCTTGGGACAACTTGGGATAATATCGGAAGTCATTCTAGAGTGTTCAAATCAACCTTGGGGACACCTTTAAACAACCCCAGAAGTCATTCTAGAGTGTTTGTATGAACCTTGGGGACACCTTGGGACAACCTCGGAAGTCATTCTAGAGTGTTTGTATGAACCTTGGGGACACCTTGGGTCAACCTCGGAAGTCATTCTAGAGTGTTTGTATGAACCGTGAGGACACCTTGGGGCAACCTCTGAAGTCATTCTAGATTGTTTGTATGAACCTTGGGGACACCTTGAGACACCTTGAGACAACCTCGGAAGTCATTCGAACGTGTTTGTTTGAACCTTTGGACACCTTGGGACAACCTCGGAAGTCATTCTAGAGTGTTTGTATGAACCTTGGGGACACCTTGGAACAACCTCAGAAGTCATTCTAGAGTGTTTGTATGAACCGTGAGGAAACCTTGGGACAACCTCGGAAGTCATTCTAGAGCGTTTGTATAAACCTTGGGGACACCTTGGAACAACCTTGAAAGTCATTCTAGAGTGTTTGTATGAACCTTGGGGGCACCTTGGGACAACCTCGGAAGTCATTCTAGAGTGTTTGTGTGAACCTTGGGGACACCTTGGGACAACCTCGGAAGTCATTCTAGACTGTTTGTATGAACTTTAAGGACACCTTGGGACAACTTTGGAAGTCATTCTAGAGTGTTTCTATGAACCTTGGGGACACCTTTTAACACTTTGGGACAACCTCGGAAGTCATTCTAGAGTGTTTGTATGAACCTTGGGGACACCTTGGAACAACCTCGGAAGACATTCTAGAGTGTTTGTATGAACCTTGGGGACACCTTGTAGCAACCTTAGCAGACATTCTAAAGTGTTTGTATGAACCTTGGGACAACTTTGGATAACTTCGGAAGTCATTCTAGAGTGTTTGTATGAACTTTGGGGACACCTTGGGACAACCTCGAAAGTCATTCTAGAGTGTTTGTATGAACCTTGGGCACACCTTGGGACAACCTTGGAAGTCATTCTAGAGTGTTTGTATGAACCTTGGAGACATCTTGGGATAGCCTCGAAAGTAATTCTAAAGTGTTTGTATGAACCTTGGGGACACCTTAAGACATTCTCGGAAGTCATACTGGAGTGTTTTTATGAACCTTGGGGACACCTTGGGACAATCTCGGAAGTCATACTAGAGTGTTTGTATGAACCTTTGGACACCTTGGGACAACCTCGAAAGTCATTTTAGAGAGCTTGTATGAACCTTGGGACAACCTCGGAAGTCATTCTAGAGTGTTTGTATGAACCTTGGGACAACCTCGAAAGTCATTCTAGAGAGTTTGTATGAACCTTGGGTAAACCTTGGGACAACCTTGGAAGTCATTCTATAGAGTTTGTATGAACCTTGGGGACACCTTTGAACAACATCAGAAGTCATTCTAGAGTGTTTTTAAGAACCTTAGGGACACCTTGGGACCACCTCTGATGTCATTATAGAGTGTTTGTATGAACCTTGGGGACACCTTGGAGACACCTTGGGACAACCTCGGAAGTCATTCGAACGTGTTTGTTTGAACCTTTGGACACCTTGGGACAACCTCGAAAGTCATTTTAGAGTGTTTGTATGAACCTTGGGGACACCTTGGAACAACCTCAAAAGTCATTCTAGAGTGTTTGTATCAACCTTGGGGACACCTTGGGACAACCTCGAAAGTCATTCTAGAGTGTTTGTATGAACCTTGGGAACACCTTGGGACAACCTCGGAAGTCATTCTATAGAGTTTGTATGAACCTTGGGGACACCTTGGGACAACCTCTGAAGTCATTCTAGAGTGTTTGTATGAACCTTGGGGACACCTTGGGACAACCTTGGAAGTCATTTTAAAATGTTTGAATGAACTTTAAGGACACCTTGGGACAACCTCAGAAGTCATTCTAGAGTGTTTGTATCGACCTTGGGGACACCTTGTAACAACCTCAGATGTCATTCTAGAGTGTTTGTATGAATCTTGGGGACACCTTGGGGCAACTTCGGAAGTCATTCTAGAGTGTTTGTATGAACCTTGGGGACACCTTGGGACAACCTCTGAAGTCATTCTAGAGTGTTTGTATGAACCTTGGGACACCTTGGGACACCTTGGGACAACCTCGGATGTCATTCTAGAGTGTTTGTATGAACCTTGGGGACACCCTGGGACAACCTCGAAAGTCATTCTAGAGTGTTTGTATGAACCTTGGGCATACTTTGGTTCAACCTCTGAAGTCATTCTAGAGTGTTTGTATGAACCTTGGGGACACCTTGGGACAACCTCGGAAGTTTTCTAGAGTGTTTGTATGAACCTTGGGGACACCTTGGGACAACCTCGGGAGTCATTCTAGAGTGTTTGTATGAACCTTGGGGACACCTTGTAACAACCTCAGATGTCATTCTAGAGTGTTTGTATGAATCTTGGGGACACCTTGGGACAACCTCGGAAGTCATTCTAGAGTGTTTGTATGAACCTTGGGGACACCTTGTAACAACCTCAGATGTCATTCTAGAGTGTTTGTATGAATCTTGGGGACACCTTGGAGCAGCTTCGGAAGTCATTCTAGAGTGTTTGTATGAACTTTGGGGACACCTTGGGACAACCTCTGAAGTCATTCTAGATTGCTTCTATGAACCTTAGGGACACCTTGGGACACCTTGGGACAACCTCTGAAGTCATTCTAGAGTGTTTGTATGAACCTTGGGGACACCCTGGGACAACCTCGAAAGTCATTCTAGAGGGTTTGTATGAACCTTGGGCACACTTTGGTTCAACCTCTGAAGTCATTCTAGAGTGTTTGTATGAACCTTGGGGACACCTTGGGACAACCTCGGAAGTCATTCAAGAGTGTTTGTATGAACCTTAGGGACACTTCAGGACAACCTCGGAAGTCATTCTAGAGTGTTTGTGTGAACCTTGGGAAAACCTCGGAAGTCATTCTAGAGTGTTTGTATGAACCTTGGGAACACCTCAGGACAACCTCGGAAGTCATTCTAGAGTATTTGTATGAACCTTGGGGACACCTTGGGACAACCTCGGAAGTCATTCTAGAGTGTTTGTATGAACCTTGGGGACACCTTAGGACCCCCTCTGATGTCATTCGATAGTGTTTGTATGAACCTTGGGGACACCTTGGAACAACATCAGAAGTCATTCTAGAGTGTTTTTAAGAACCTTAGGGACACCTTGGGACCACCTCTGATGTCATTCTAGAGTGTTTGTATGAACCTTGGGGACACCTTGGAGACACCTTGGGACAACCTCGGAAGTCATTCGAACGTGTTTGTTTGAACCTTTGGACACCTTGGGACAACCTCGAAAGTCATTTTAGAGTGTTTGTATGAACCTTGGGGACACCTTGGAACAACCTCAAATGTCATTCTAGAGTGTTTGTATCAACCTTGGGGACACCTTGTGACAACCTCGAAAGTCATTCTAGAGAGTTTGTATGAACCTTGGGAACACCTTGGGACAACCTCGGAAGTCATTCTATAGAGTTTGTATGAACCTTGGGGACACCTTGGGACAACCTCTGAACTCATTCTAGAGTGTTTGTATGAACCTTGGGGACACCTTGGGACAACCTTGGAATTCATTTTAGAATGTTTGAATGAACTTTAAGGACACCTTGGGACAACCTCAGAAGTCATTCTAGAGTGTTTGTATGAATCTTGGGGACACCTTGGGGCAACTTCGGAAGTCATTCTAGAGTGTTTGTATGAACCTTGGGGACACCTTGGGACAACCTTGGAATTCATTTTAGAATGTTTGAATGAACTTTAAGGACACCTTGTAACAACCTCAGATGTCATTCTAGAGTGTTTGTATGAATCTTGGGGACACCTTGGGGCAACTTCGGAAGTCATTCTAGATTGCTTCTATGAACCTTAGGGACACCTTGGGACACCTTGGGACAACCTCGGATGTCATTCTAGAGTGTTTGTATGAACCTTGGGGACACCCTGGGACAACCTCGGAAGTCATTCTAGAGTGTTTGTATCAACCTTCGGGACACCTTGGGACAACCTCGAAAGTCATTCTAGAGTGTTTGTATGAACCTTGGGGACACCTTGGGACAACCTCGGAAGTTTTCTAGAGTGTTTGTACAACCTCGGAAGTCATTCTAGAGTGTTTGTATGAATCTTGGGGACACCTAGGGACAACCTCGGAAGTCATTCTAGAATGTTTGTATGAACCTTTGGGACACCTTGGGACAACCTCGGAAGTCATTCTAGAGTGTTTGTATGAACCTTCGGGACACCTTGGGGCAACCTCGAAAGTCAGTCTAAAGTGTTTGTATGAACCTTGGGGTCACCTTGGGACAACTTCGGAAGTCATTCTAGATTGCTTTTATGAACCTTGGGACAACTTGGGATAACTTCGGAAGTCATTCTAGATTGCTTGTATGAACCTTGGGACAACTTGGGATAACTTCGGAAGTCATTCTAGAGTGTTTGTATGAACCTTGGGCACATCATGGAACAACCTCGGAAGTCATTCTAGAGTGTTTGTATGAATCTTGGGGACACCTTGGAACAACCCCAGAAGTCATTCTAGAATGATTGTATCAACCTTGGGGACACCTTGGGACAACCTCGAAAGTCATTCTAGAGTGTTTGTATGAACCTTGGGACACCTTGGGACAACGTCGGAAGTCATTCTAGAGTGTTTAAATCAACCTTGGGGACACCTTGGGACAACTTCGGAAGTCATTCTAGATTGCTTGTATGAACCTTGGGGACACCTTGGGACACCTTGAGACAACCTTGGAAGTTATTCGATCGTGTTTGTTTGATCCTTTGGACACCTTGGGACAACCTCGGAAGACATTCTAGAGTGTTTGTATGAACCTTGAGCACACCTTGGAACAACCTCAGATGTCATTCTAGAGTGTTTGTATCAACCTTCGGGACACCTTGGGACAACCTCGAAAGTCATTCTAGAGTGTTTGTATGAACCTTGGGCACACCTTGGGACAACCTCGGAAGTCATTCTAGAGTGTTTGTATGAACCTTGGGAATATCTTGGGACAACTGCGGAAGTCATTCTAGAGTGTTTGTATGAACCTTGGACACCCCTTGGGACAACATCTGAAGTCATTCTAGATTGCTTGACTGAACCTTGGGGACACCTTGGAACACCTTGGGGCAACCTCGGAAATCATTCTAGAGTGTTTGTATGAACCTTGGGGAAACCTCGGGACAACATCGGAAGTCATTCTAGAGTGTTTGTATGAACCTTGGGACACCTTGGGATAACTTCGGAAGTCATTCTAGAGTGTTTAAATCAACCTTTCGGACACCTTGGGACATCTTCGGAAGTCATTCTAGATTGCTTGTATGAACCTTGGGGACACCTTGGGACACCTTGAGACAACCTCGGAAGTCATTCGATCGTGTTTGTTTGATCCTTTGGACACCTTGGGACAACCTCGGAAGACATTTTAGAGTGTTTGTATGAACCTTGGGGACACCTTGGAACAACCTCAGATGTCATTCTAGAGTGTTTGTATCAACCTTCGGGACACCTTGGGACAACCTCGAAAGTCATTCTAGAGTGTTTGTATGAACCTTGGGACACCTTGGGACAACTTCTGAAATCATTCTAGAGTGTTTGTATAAACCTTGGGACAACTTGTGATAACTTTGGAAGTCATTCTAGAGTGTTTGTATCAACCTTGGGGACACCTTTGGACAACCTCTGAAGTCATTCTAGAGTGTTTGTATGAACCTTGGGGACACCTTGGAACACCTTGGGGCAACCTCGGAAATCATTCTAGAGTGTTTGTATGAACCTTGGGGACACCTCGGGACAACATCGGAAGTCATTCTAGAGTGTTTGTATGAACCTTGGGACAACCTCGGAAGTCATTCTAGTGAGTTTGTATGAACCTTGGGAACACCTTGGAACACCTTGGGACAACCTCGGAAGTCATTCTAGAGTGTTTGTATGAACCTTTGGACACCTTGGGACAACCTCGGCAGTCATTCTAGTGAGTTCGTATGAAGCTTGGGACACCTTTTGAAAACCTCGGAAGTTATTCCAGAGTGTTTGTATGAACCTTGGGGACACCTTGTAACAACCTCAGAAGTCATTCTAGAGTGTTTGTATGAACCTTGGGAACACCTTGGGACAACCTCGAAAGTCATTCTAGAGTGTTTGTATGAACCTTGGGCACGCCTTGGGACAACCTCGGAAGTCATTCTAAAGTGTTTGTATGAACCTTGGGAACACCTTGGGACAACTGCGGAAGTCATTCTAGAGTGTTTGTATGAACCTTGGGGACACCTTGGAAAAACCTCAGAAGTCATTCTAGAGTGTTTGTATGAACCTTGGGGACACCTTGGAACACCTTGGGGCAACCTCGGATATCATTCTAGAGTGTTTGTATGAACCTATGGGACACCTTGAGGCAACCTCGAAAGTCATTCTAGAGTATCTCTATGAACCTTGGGGACACCTTGGGACAACCTCAGAAGTCATTCTAGAATGTTTGTATGAACCTTTGGGACACCTTGGGACAACCTCGAAAGTCATTCTAGAGTGTTTGTATGAACCTTGGGTTCACCTTGGGACAACCTATGAAGAATCTAGGCAGTCATTCTAGAATGTTTGTATGAACCTTGGGCACACCTTGGGACAACCTTTGAAGTCATTCTAGAGTGTTTGTATGAATCTTGGGGACACCTTGGGACAACCTCGGAAGTCATTCTAGAGTGTTTGTATGAACCTTGGGGACAACTTGGGACAACCTCAAAAGTCATTCTAGAGTGTTTGTATGAACCTTGGGCACTTCTGGGACAACTTTGGAAGTCATTCTAGAGTGTTTGTATGAACCTGGGGAATACCTTGGGATAACCGCGGAAGTCATTCTAGAGTGTTTGTATGAACCTTGGGCACACCTTGGGACAACTTCGAAAGTCATTCTAGAGTGTTTTTATGAACCTTGGGGACACCTTGGAACAACCTCAGAAGTCTTTCTAGAATGTTTGTATGAAACTTTAGGACACCTTGAGACAACCTCAGAAGTCATTCTAGAGTGTTTGTATAAACCTTTGGAACACCTTGGGACAACCGCAGAAGTCATTCTAGATTGCTTGTATGAACCTTGGGCACACCTTGGGACAACTTCGAAAGTCATTCTAGAGTGTTTTTATGAACCTTGGGGACACCTTGGTACAACATTTGAAGCCATTCTAGGTTGCTGGAATGAACCTTGGGGACTCCTTGGAACACCTTGGGACAACCTCGGAAGTCATTCTAGAGTGTTTGTATAAACCTTTGGGACAGCTTGGGACAACCGCGGAAGTCATTATAGAATGTATGTATGAACCTTGGGACAACCTGGGAAGTCATTCTAGAGCATCTGTATGAACCTTGGGGACACCTTGGGACAACCTCGGAAGTCATTCTAGAGTGTGTGTATGAACCTTGGGGACACCATGGAACACCTTGGGGCAACCTCGGAAGTCATTCTAGAGTGTTTGTATGAACCTTGGGGACACCTCGGGACAACCTCGGAAGTCATTCTAACGTGTTTGTATAAACCTTTGGGACAACCTCCGAAGCCATTCTATAGAGTTTGTATGAACCTTGGGGACATCTTGGGGCAACTTCGGAAGTCATTCTAGAGTGTTTGTATAAACCTTGGGGACACCTTGGGTCCACCTGGGAAGTATTTCTAGAGTGTCTGTATAAACCTTGGAACACCTTGGGACCACCTCTGATGTCATTCTAGAGTGTTTGTATGAACCTTGGGAACACCTTTGAACACCTCAGGAACACCTCGGATGTCATTCTAGAGTGTTGGTATGAATCTTGGGGACACCTTGAGACAACCTATGAAGAACCTAAGAAGTCATTCTAGAATGTTTGTATGAACCTTGGGCACACCTTGGTTCAACCTCTAAAGTCATTCTAGAGTGTTTGTATGAACCTTGGGGACACCTTGGGACAACCTCGGAAGTCGTTCTAGAGAGTTTGTATGAACCTTGGGAACACCATGGGACAACCTCGGGAGTCATTCTAGATTGCTTTTATGAACCTTGGGGACACGTTTGGACACCTTGGGACAACCTCGGATGTCATTCTAGAGTGTTTGTATGAACCTTGGAGAAACCTTGGGACAACCTATGAAGTCATTCTAGAGTGTGTGTATGAACCTTGGAGACACCTTGGAACAACCTCGGAAGTCATTCTAGAGTGTGTGTATGAACCTTGGGGACACCATGGAACACCTTGGGGCAACCTCGGAAGTCATTCTAGAGTGTTTGTATGAACCTTGGGGACACCTCGGGACAACCTCGGAAGTCATTCTAACGTGTTTGTATAAACCTTGGGACAACCTCGGAAGCCATTCTATAGAGTTTGTATCAACCTTCGGGACAACCTCGAAAGTCATTCTAGAGTGTTTGTATGAACCTTGGGCACACCTTGGGACAACCTCGGAAGTCATTCTAGAGTGTTTGTATGAACCTTGGGAATATCTTGGGACAACTTTGGAAGTCATTCTAGAGTGTTTGTATGAACCTTGGACACCCCTTGGGACAACATCTGAAGTCATTCTAGATTGCTTGACTGAACCTTGGGGACACCTTGGAACAACCTCTGAAGTCATTCTAACGTGTTTGTATGAACCTTGGGGACACCTTGGGGCAACCTCGGAAATCATTCAAGAGTGTTTGTATGAACCTTGGGGACACCTCGGGACAACATCGGAAGTCATTCTAGAGTGTTTGTATGAACCTTGGGACACCGTGGGATAACTTCGGAAGTCATTCTAGAGTGTTTAAATCAACCTTTCGGACACCTTGGGACAACCTCGGAAGTCATTCTAGATTGCTTGTATGAACCTTGGGGACACCTTGGGACACCTTGAGACAACCTCGGAAGTCATTCGATCGTGTTTGTTTGATCCTTTCGACACCTTGGGACAACCTCGGAAGACATTCTAGAGTGTTTGTATGAACCTTGGGGACACCTTGGGTCAACCTCGGAAGTCATTCTAGAGTGTTTGTATGAACCTTGGGGACACCTTGGAACACCTTGGGACAACCTCGGAAGTCATTCTAGAGTGTTTGTATGAACCGCGTTTTGATGAACCTTGGGGACACCTTGCAACACCTTGGGGCAACCTCGGAAATCATTCTAGAGTGTTTGTATGAACCTTGGGGACACCTCGGGACAACATCGAAAGTCATTCTAGAGTGTTTTTATCAACCTTGGGGACACCTTGGGGCAACCTCGAAAGTCATTCTAGAGTGTTTGTATCAACCTTCGGGACACCTTGGGACAACCTCGAAAGTCATTCTAGAGTGTTTGTATGAACCTTGGGCACACCTTGGGACAACCTCGGAAGTCATTCTAGAGTGTTTGTATGAACCTTGGGAACATCTTGGGACAACTGCGGAAGTCATTCTAGAGTGTTTGTATGAACCTTGGGCACCCCTTGGGACACATCTGAAGTCATTCTAGATTGCTTGAATGAACCTTGGGGACACCTTGGACACCTTGGGACAACCTCGGAAGTCATTCTAACGTGTTTGTATGAACCTTGTTTTGATGAACCTTGGGGAAACCTTGGAACACCTTGGGACAACCTCTGAAGTCATTCTAGAGTGTTTGTATGAACCTTGGGGACACCTTGGAACACCTTGGGACAACCTCGGAAGTCATTCTAGAGTGTTTGTATGAACCTTGGGGACACCTTGGGTCAACCTCGGAAGTCATTCTAGAGTGTTTGTATGAACCTTGGGGACACCTTGAGACACCTTGAGACAACCTCGGAAGTCATTCGAACGTGTTTGTTTGAACCTTTGGACACATTGGGACAACCTCGGAAGTCATTCTAGAGTGTTTGTATGAACCTTGGGGACACCTTGGAACACCTTGGGACAACCTCGGAAGTCATTCTAGAGTGTTTGTATGAACCTTGGGGACACCTTGGGTCAACATCGGAAGTCATTCTAGAGTGTTTGTATGAACCTTGGGGACACCTTGGGACAACCTCTGAAGTCATTCTAGAGTGTTTGTATGAACCTTGGAGACACCTTGGAACACCTTGGGACAACCTCGGAAGTCATTCTAGAGTGTTTGTATGAACCTTGGGGACACCTTGGGGCAACCTCGAAAGTCATTCTAGAGTGTTTGTATGAACCTTGGGACACCTTGGAACAACCTCAGAAGTCATTCTAGAGTGTTTAAATCAACCTTGGGGACACCTTGGGACAACCTCTGAAGTCATTCTAGATTGTTTGTATGAACCTTGGGGACACCTTGAGACACCTTGAGACAACCTCGGAAGTCATTCGAACGTGTTTGTTTGAACCTTTGGACACATTGGGACAACCTCGGAAGTCATTCTAGAGTGTTTGTATGAACCTTGGGGACACCTTGGAACACCTTGGGACAACCTCGGAAGTCATTCTAGAGTGTTTGTATGAACCTTGGGGACACCTTGGGTCAACCTCGGAAGTCATTCTAGAGTGTTTGTATGAACCTTGGGGACACCTTGGGACAACCTCTGAAGTCATTCTAGAGTGTTTGTATGAACCTTGGAGACACCTTGGAACACCTTGGGACAACCTCGGAAGTCATTCTAGAGTGTTTGTATGAACCTTGGGGACACCTTGGGTCAACCTCGGAAGTCATTCTAGAGTGTTTGTATGAACCGTGAGGACACCTTGGGACAACCTCGGAAGTCATTTTAGAATGTTTGTTTGATCGTTGGGGACATCTTGGGTCAACCTCGGAAGTCATTCTAGAGTGTTTGTATGAACCGTGAGGACACCTTGTAACAACCTCAGATGTCATTCTAGAGTGTTTGTATGAATCTTGGGGACACCTTGGGGCAACCTCTGAAGTCATTCTAGATTGTTTGTATGAACCTTGGGGACACCTTGAGACACCTTGAGACAACCTCGGAAGTCATTCGAACGTGTTTGTTTGAACCTTTGGACACCTTGGGACAACCTCGGAAGTCATTCTAGAGTGTTTGTATGAACCTTGGGGACACCTTGGAACAACCTCAGAAGTCATTCTAGAGTGTTTGTATGAACCGTGAGGACACCTTGGGACAACCTCGGAAGTCATTCTAGAGCGTTTGTATAAACCTTGGGGACACCTTGGAACAACCTCGAAAGTCATTCTAGAGTGTTTGTATGAACCTTGGGGGCACCTTGGGACAACCTCGGAAGTCATTCTAGAGTGTTTATGTGAACCTTGGGGACACCTTGGGACAACCTCGGAAGTCATTCTAGAGTGTTTGTATGAACTTTAAGGACACCTTGGGACAACTTTGGAAGTCATTCTAGAGTGTTTCTATGAACCTTGGGGACACCTTTTAACACTTTGGGACAACCTCGGAAGTCATTCTAGAGTGTTTGTATGAACCTTGGGGACACCTTGGAACAACCTCGGAAGTCATTCTAGAGTGGTTGTATGAACCTTGGGGACACCTTGTAACAACCTTAGCAGACATTCTAAAGTGTTTGTATGAACCTTGGGACAACTTTGGATAACTTCGGAAGTCATTCTAGAGTGTTTGTATGAACTTTGGGGACACCTTGGGACAACCTCGAAAGTCATTCTAGAGTGTTTGTATGAACCTTGGGCACACCTTGGGACAACCTTGGAAGTCATTCTAGAGTGTTTGTATGAACCTTGGGCATACTTTGGTTTAACCTCTGAAGTCATTCTAGAGTGTTTGTATGAACCTTGGGGACACCTTGGGACAACCTCGGAAGTTTTCTAGAGTGTTTGTATGAACCTTGGGGACACCTTGGGACAACCTCGGAAGTCATTCTAGAGTGTTTGTATGAACCTTGGGGACACCTTGTAACAACCTCAGATGTCATTCTAGAGTGTTTGTATGAATCTTGGGGACACCTTGGGACAACCTCGGAAGTCATTTTAGAGAGCTTGTATGAACCTTGGGACAACCTCGGAAGTCATTCTAGAGTGTTTGTATGAACCTTGGGACAACCTCGAAAGTCATTCTAGAGAGTTTGTATGAACCTTGGGTAAACCTTGGGACAACCTTGGAAGTCATTCTATAGAGTTTGTATGAACCTTGGGGACACCTTGGAACAACATCAGAAGTCATTCTAGAGTGTTTTTAAGAACCTTAGGGACACCTTGGGACCACCTCTGATGTCATTATAGAGTGTTTGTATGAACCTTGGGGACACCTTGGAGACACCTTGGGACAACCTCGGAAGTCATTCGAACGTGTTTGTTTGAACCTTTGGACACCTTGGGACAACCTCGAAAGTCATTTTAGAGTGTGTGTATGAACCTTGGGGACACCTTGGAACAACCTCAAAAGTCATTCTAGAGTGTTTGTATCAACCTTGGGGACACCTTGGGACAACCTCGAAAGTCATTCTAGAGTGTTTGTATGAACCTTGGGAACACCTTGGGACAACCTCGGAAGTCATTCTATAGAGTTTGTATGAACCTTGGGGACACCTTGGGACAACCTCTGAAGTCATTCTAGAGTGTTTGTATGAACCTTGGGGACACCTTGGGACAACCTTGGAAGCCATTTTAAAATGTTTGAATGAACTTTAAGGACACCTTGGGACAACCTCAGAAGTCATTCTAGAGTGTTTGTATCAACCTTGGGGACACCTTGTAACAACCTCAGATGTCATTCTAGAGTGTTTGTATGAATCTTGGGGACACCTTGGGGCAACTTCGGAAGTCATTCTAGAGTGTTTGTATGAACCTTGGGGACACCTTGGGACAACCTCTGAAGTCATTCTAGAGTGTTTGTATGAACCTTGGGACACCTTGGGACACCTTGGGACAACCTCGGATGTCATTCTAGAGTGTTTGTATGAACCTTGGGGACACCCTGGGACAACCTCTGAAGTCATTCTAGAGTGTTTGTATGAACCTTTGGCATACTTTGGTTCAACCTCTGAAGTCATTCTAGAGTGTTTGTATGAACCTTGGGGACACCTTGGGACAACCTCGGAAGTCATTCTAGAGTGTTTGTATGAACCTTGGGGACACCTTGTAACAACCTCAAGTGTCATTCTAGAGTGTTTGTATGAATCTTGGGGACACCTTGGGGCAGCTTCGGAAGTCATTCTAGAGTGTTTGTATGAACCTTGGGGACACCTTGGGACAACCTCTGAAGTCATTCTAGATTGCTTCTATGAACCTTAATGACACCTTGGGACACCTTGGGACAACCTCTGAAGTCATTGTAGAGTGTTTGTATGAACCTTGGGGACACCCTGGGACAACCTCGAAAGTCATTCTAGAGTGTTTGTATGAACCTTGGGCACACTTTGGTTCAACCTCTGAAGTCATTCTAGAGTGTTTGTATGAACCTTGGGGACACCTTGGGACAACCTCGGAAGTCATTCAAGAGTGTTTGTATGAACCTTAGGGACACTTCAGGACAACCTCGGAAGTCATTCTAGAGTGTTTGTGTGAACCTTGGGAAAACCTCGGAAGTCATTCTAGAGTGTTTGTATGAACCTTGGGAACACCTCAGGACAACCTCGGAAGTCATTCTAGAGTATTTGTATGAACCTTGGGGACACCTTGGGACAACCTCGGAAGTCATTTTAGAGTGTTTGTATGAACCTTGGGGACACCTTAGGACCCCCTCTGATGTCATTCGATAGTGTTTGTATGATCCTTGGGGACACCTTGGAACAACATCAGAAGTCATTCTAGAGTGTTTTTAAGAACCTTAGGGACACCTTGGGACCACCTCTGATGTCATTCTAGAGTGTTTGTATGAACCTTGGGGACACCTTGGAGACACCTTGGGACAACCTTGGAAGTCATTCGAACGTGTTTGTTTGAACCTTTGGACACCTTGGGACAACCTCGAAAGTCATTTTAGAGTGTTTGTATGAACCTTGGGGACACCTTGGAACAACCTCAAAAGTCATTCTAGAGTGTTTGTATCAACCTTGGGGACACCTTGTGACAACCTCGAAAGTCATTCTAGAGAGTTTGTATGAACCTTGGGAACACCTTGGGACAACCTCGGAAGTCATTCTATAGAGTTTGTATGAACCTTGGGGACACCTTGGGACAACCTCTGAAGTCATTCTAGAGTGTTTGTATGAACCTTGGGGACACCTTGGGACAACCTTGGAATTCATTTTAGAATGTTTGAATGAACTTTAAGGACACCTTGGGACAACCTCAGAAGTCATTCTAGAGTGTTTGTATGAATCTTGGGGACACCTTGGGGCAACTTCGGAAGTCATTCTAGAGTGTTTGTATGAACCTTGGGGACACCTTGGGACAACCTTGGAATTCATTTTAGAATGTTTGAATGAACTTTAAGGACACCTTGTAACAACCTCAGATGTCATTCTAGAGTGTTTGTATGAATCTTGGGGACACCTTGGGGCAACTTCGGAAGTCATTCTAAAGTGTTTGTATGAACCTTGGGGACACCTTGGGACAACCTCTGAAGTCATTCTAGATTGCTTCTATGAACCTTAGGGACACCTTGGGACACCTTGGGACAACCTCGGATGTCATTCTAGAGTGTTTGTATGAACCTTGGGGACACCCTGGGACAACCTCGGAAGTCATTCTAGAGTGTTTGTATGAACCTTGGGCATACTTTGGTTCAACTTCTGAAGTCATTCTAGAGTGTTTGTATGAACCTTGGGGACACCTTGGGACAACCTCGGAAGTCATTCTAGAGTGTTTGTATGAACCTTGGGGACACCTTGTAACAACCTCAGATGTCATTCTAGAGTGTTTGTATGAATCTTGGGGACACCTTGGGACAACCTCGGAAGTCATTCTAGAGTGTTTGTATGAACCTTGGGGACACCTTGTAACAACCTCAGATGTCATTCTAGAGTGTT
Source organism: Anopheles gambiae (assembly GCF_943734735.2). Taxonomy (NCBI): domain Eukaryota; kingdom Metazoa; phylum Arthropoda; class Insecta; order Diptera; family Culicidae; genus Anopheles; species Anopheles gambiae. Next base: position 1,748,298 of record NW_026902714.1, read on the forward strand.
TGTATGAATCTTGGGGACACCTTGGGGCAGCTTCGGAAGTCATTCTAGAGTGTTTGTATGAACCTTGGGGACACCTTGGGACAACCTCTGAAGTCATTCTAGAGTGATAGTATGAACCTTGGGGACACCTTGGGACACCTTGGGACAACCTCGGAAGTCATTCTAGATAGCTTGTATGAATTTTGGGGACACCCTGGGACAACCTCGAAAGTCATTCTAGAGTGTTTGTATGAACCTTGGGCACACTTTGGTTCAACCTCTGAAGTCATTCTAGAGTGTTTGTATGAACCTTGGGGACACCTTGGGACAACCTCGGAAGTCATTCAAGAGTGTTTGTATGAACCTTAGGGACACTTCAGGACAACCTCGGAAGTCATTCTAGAGTGTTTGTGTGAACCTTGGGAAAACCTCGGAAGTCATTCTAGAGTATTTGTATGAACCTTGGGAACACCGTGGAACAACCTCTGAAGTCATTCTAGAGTATTTGTATGAACCTTGGGGACACCTTGGGACAACCTCGGAAGTCATTCTAGAGTGTTTGTATGAACCTTGGGAACACTTTGGTTCAACCTCTGAAGTCATTCTAGAGTGTTTGTATGAACCTTGGAGACACCTTGGGACAACCTCGGAAGTCATTCAAGAGTGTTTGTATGAACCTTAGGGACACTTCAGGACAACCTCGAAAGTCATTCTAGAGTGTTTGTATGAACCTTGGGCACACTTTGGTTCAACCTCTGAAGTCATTCTAGAGTGTTTGTATGAACCTTGGGAACACCTTGGGACAACCTCGGAAGTCATTCTAGAGTATTTGTATGAACCTTGGGGACACCTTGGGACAACCTCGGAAGTCATTCTAGAGTGTTTGTATGAACCTTGGGGACACCTTAGGACCCCCTCTGATGTCATTCTATAGTGTTTGTATGAACCTTGGGGACACCTTGGGACAACCACGGAAGTCATGCTATAGTGTTTGTATGAACCTTGGGGACACCTTAGGACCCCCTCTGATGTCATTCTAGAGTGTTTGTATGAACCTTGGGGACACCTTGGAACAACCTCAAAAGTCATTCTAGAGTGTTTGTATGAACCTTGGGACAACCTCGGAAGTCATTCTAGAGTGTTTGTATGAACCTTGGGACAACCTCGAAAGTCATTCTAGAGTGTTTGTATGAACCTTGGGAACACCTTGGGACAACCTCGGAAGTCATTCTAGAGTATTTGTATGAACCTTGGGGACACCGTGGAACAACCTCTGAAGTCATTCTAGAGTGTTTGTTTGAACCTTAGGGACACCTTGGGACCACGTCTGATGTCATTAAAGAGTGTTTGTATGAACCTTGGGGACACCTTGAAACACCTTGGGACAACCTCGGAAGTCATTCGAACGTGTTTGTTTGAACCTTTTGACACCTTGGGACAACCTCGGAAGTCATTCTAGAGTGTTTGTATGAACCTTGGGAACACCTTGGGACAACCTCGGAAGTCATTCTAGAGTGTTTGTATGAACCTTGGGGACACCTTGGAACAACCTCAAAAGTCATTCTAGAGTGTTTGTATCAACCTTGGCGACACCTTGGGACAACCTCGAAAGTCATTCTAGAGTGGTTGTATGAACCTTATGGACACCTTGGGACAACCTTGGAAGTCTTTCTAGAGTGTTTGTATGAACCTTGGGGACACCTTGGGACAACCTCGGAAGTCATTTTAGAATGTTTGTATGAACTTTAAGGACACCTTGGGACAACCTCGGAAGTCATTCGAACGTGTTTGTTTGAACCTTTTGACACCTTGGGACAACCTCGGAAGTCTTTCTAGAGTGTTTGTATGAACCTTGGGGACACCTTGGGACAACCTCGGAAGTCATTCTATAGTGTTTGTATGAACCTTGGGGACACCTTGTAACAACCTCAGATGTCATTCTAGAGTGTTTGTATGAATCTTGGGGACACCTTGGGGCAACTTCGGAAGTCATTCTAGAGTGTTTGTATGAACCTTGGGGACACCTTGGGACAACCTCTAAAGTCATTGTAGATTGCTTCTATGAACCTTGGGGACACCTTGGGACACCTTGGGACAAACTCGGATGTCATTCTAGAGTGTTTGTATGAACCTTGGGGACACCTTGGGAACACCTCGAAAGTCATTCTAGAGTGTTTGTATGAACCTTCGGCACATCTGGGACAACTTCGGAAGTCATTCTAGAGTGTTTGTATGAACCTTGGGAACACCTTGGGACAACAGCAGAAGTCATTCTAGAGTGTTTGTATGAACCTTGGAGACACCTTGGGATAACCTCGAAAGTAATTCTAGAGTGTTTTTATGAACCTTGGGCACACCTTGGGAATACCTATGAAGTCATTCTAGAGTGTTTGTATGAACCTTGGGGACATCTTGGGACAACCTCGGATGTCATTCTAGAGTGTTTGTATGAACCTTGGGGACACCTTGTAACAACCTCAGCAGTCATTCTAGAGTGTTTGTATGAACCTTGGGGACACCTTGGGACAACCTCTAAAGTCATTCTAGATTGCTTCTATGAACCTTGGGGACACCTTGGGACACCTTGGGACAAACTCGGATGTCATTCTAGAGTGTTTGTATGAACCTTGGGGACACCTTGGGAACACCTCGAAAGTCATTCTAGAGTGTTTGTATGAACCTTCGGCACATCTGGGACAACTTCGGAAGTCATTCTAGAGTGTTTGTATGAACCTTGGGAACACCTTGGGACAACAGCAGAAGTCATTCTAGAGTGTTTGTATGAACCTTGGAGACACCTTGGGATAACCTCGAAAGTAATTCTAGAGTGTTTGTATGAACCTTTGGCACACCTTGGGAATACCTATGAAGTCATTCTAGAGTGTTTGTATGAACCTTGGGGACATCTTGGGACAACCTCGGAAGTCATTCTAGAGTGTGTGTATGAACCTTGGGGACACCTTGGGACAACCTCGGAAGTCATTCTAGAGTGTTTGTATGAACCTTGGGCACACCTTGGGACAACCGCGGAAGTCATTCTAGAGTGTTTGTCTGAACCTTGGAGACACCTTGGAACAACCTCGGAAGTCATTCTAGAGTGTTTGTATGAAACTTGGGCACACCTTGGGTCAACCTCGGAAGTCATTCTAGAGTGTTTGTATGAACCTTGGAGACACCTTGGGACAACCTCGAAAGTAATTCTAGAGGGTTTGTATGAACCTTGGAGACACTTTAAGACAACCTCGGAAGTCATACTAGAGTGTTTGTATGAACCTTTGGGACACCTTGGGACAACCTCGGAAGTCATTCTAGAGTGTTTGTATGAACCTTGGGGACACCTTGGGACAGCTTGGGACAACCTCGGAAGTTATTCTAGAGTGTTTGTATGAACCTTGGGGACACCTTGGGACAACCTCGAAAGTCATTCTAGAGTGTTTGTATGAACCGTGGGGACACCTTGGGACAACCTCGGAAGTCATTCTAGAGTGTTTGTATGAACCTTGGGGACACCTTGGAACACCTTGGGACAACCTCGGAAGTCATTCGAACGTGTTTGTTTGAACCTTTGGACACCTTGGGACAACCTCGGAAGTCATTCTAGAGTGTTTGTATGAACCTTGGAGACACCTTGGGACAACCTCGAAAGTCATTCTAGAGTGTTTGTATGAACCTTCGGCACATCTGGGACAACTTCGGAAGTCATTCTAGAGTGTTTGTATGAACCTTGGGAACACCTTGGGACAACCTCGGAAGTCATTCTATAGAGTTTGTATGAACCTTGGGGACACCTTGGGACAACCTCGGAAGTCATTCTATAGAGTTTGTATGAACCTTGGGGACACCTTGGAACAACCTCTGAAGTCATTCTAGAGTGTTTGTATCAACCTTGGGGACACCTTGGGACAACCTCGAAAGTCATTCTAGAGAGTTTGTATGAACCTTGGGAACACCTTGGGACAACCTCGGAAGTCATTCTATAGAGTTTGTATGAACCTTGGGGACACCTTGGGACAACCTCGGAAGTCATTCTAGAGTGTTTGTATGAACCTTGAGGACACCTTGGGACAACCTTGGAAGTCATTTTAGAATGTTTGTATGAACTTTAAGGACACCTTGGGACAACCTCGGAAGTCATTCTAGAGTGTTTGTATGAACCTTGGGGACATCTTGTAACAACCTCAGATGTCATTCTAGAGTGTTTGTATGAATTTTGGGGACACCTTGGGGCAACTTCGGAAGTCATTCTAGAGTGTTTGTATGAACCTTGGGGAAACCTTGGGACAACCGCAGAAGTCATTCTAGAGTGTTTGTATGAACCTTCGGCACATTTGGGACAACTTCGGAAGTCATTCTAGAGTGTTTGTATGAACCTTGGGGACACCTTGCGACAACCTCGAAAGTCATTCTAGAGTGTTTGTGTGAACCTTCGGCACATCTGGGACAACTTCGGAAGTCATTCTAGAGTGTTTGTATGAACCTTGGGAACACCTTGGGACAACCGCAGAAGTCATTTTAGAGTGTTTGTATGAACCTTGGGGACACCTTGGTTCAACCTCTGAAGTCATTCTAGAGTGTTTGTATGAACCTTGGGGACACCTTGGGACAACCTCGGAAGTCATGCTAGAGTGTTTGTATGAACCTTGGGGACACCTTGGAACAACCTCTGAAGTCATTCTAGAGTGTTTGTATCAACCTTGGGGACACCTTGGGACAACCTCGAAAGTCATTCTAGAGAGTTTAAATGAACCTTGGGAACACCTTGGGACAACCTCGGAAGTCATTCTATAGAGTTTGTATGAACCTTGGGGACACCTTGGGACAACCTCGGAAGTCATTCTAGAGTGTTTGTATGAACCTTGGGGACACCTTGGGACAACCTTGGAAGTCATTTTAGAATGTTTGTATGAACTTTAGAGACACCTTGGGACAACCTCGGAAGTCATTCTAGAGTGTTTGTATGAACCTTGGGGACATCTTGTAACAACCTCTGATGTCATTCTAGAGTGTTTGTATGAATCTTGGGGACACCTTGGGGCAACTTCGGAAGTCATTCTAGAGTGTTTGTATGAACCTTGGGGAAACCTTGGGACAACCGCAGAAGTCATTCTAGAGTGTTTGTATGAACCTTCGGCACATTTGGGACAACTTCGGAAATCATTCTAGAGTGTTTGTATGAACCTTGGGGACACCTTGGGACAACCTCGAAAGTCATTCTAGAGTGTTTGTGTGAACCTTCGGCACATCTGGGACAACTTCGGAAGTCATTCTAGAGTGTTTGTATGAACCTTGGGAACACCTTGGGACAACCGCAGAAGCCATTTTAGAGTGTTTGTATGAACCTTGGGCACACTTTGGTTCAACCTCTGAAATCATTCTAGAGTGTTTGTAGGAACCTTGGGGACACCTTGGGACAACCTCGGAAGTCATGCTAGAGTGTTTGTATGAACCTTTGGGACACCTTGGGACAACCTTGGAAGTCATTCTAGAATGTTTGTATGAACCTTGGGGACACCTTGGGACAACCTCGGAAGTCATTCTAGAGTGTTTGTATGAACCTTGGGGATACCTTGTAACAACCTCAGCAGTCATTCTAGAGTGTTTGTATGAACCTTGGGGACACCTCGGGACACCCTCTGAAGTCATTCTAGAGTGTTTGTATGAACCTTGGGGACACCTTGGGACAACCTCGGAAGTCATGCTAGAGTGTTTGTATGAACCTTGGGGATACCTTGGGACAACCTTGGAAGTCATTTTAGAATGTTTGTATGAACCTTGGGGACACCTTGGGACAACCTCGGAAGTCATTCTAGAGTGTTTGTATGAACCTTTGGAACACCTTGGGACAACCTCGGAAGTCATACTAGAGTGTTTATATGAACCTTGGGGACACTTTCGGACAACCTTGGAAATCATTCTAGAGTGTTTGTATGAACCTTGAGGACATCTAGGGACAACCTCTGAATTCATTCTAGAGTGTTTTTATGAACCTTGGGGACACCTGAGGACAACCTCTGAAGTCATTCTAGAGTGTTTGTATGAACCTTGGGGACACCTTGGGACAACCTCGAAAGTCATTTTAGAGAGTTTGTATGAACCTTGGGACAACCTCGGAAGTCATTCTAGAGTGTTTGTATGAACCTTGGGACAACCTCGAAAGTCATTCTAGAGAGTTTGTATGAACCTTGGAGACACCTTGGGATAACCTCGAAAGTAATTCTAGAGTGTTTGTATGAACCTTGGGGACACCTTAAGACAACCTCGGAAGTCATACTGGAGTGTTTGTATGAACCTTGGGGACACCTTGGGACAATCTCTGAAGTCATTCTAGAGTATTTCGATGAACCTTGAGGACACCTTGGGACAACCTCAGAAGTCATTCTAGAGTGTTTGTTTGAACCGTGAGGACACCTTGGGACAACCTCTGAAGTCATTCTAGAGTGTTTGTATGAACCTTGGGGACACCTTGGGACAACCTCGAAAGTCATTTTAGAGAGTTTGTATGAACCTTGGGACAACCTCGGAAGTCATTCTAGAGTGTTTGTATGAACCTTGGGACAACCTCGGAAGTCATTCTAGAGTGTTTGTATGAATCTTGGGGACACCTTGGGACAGCTTGGGACAACCTCGGAAGTCATTCTAGAGTGTTTGTATGAACCTTGGGGACACCTTGGGACAACCTCGAAAGTCATTCTAGACTGTTTGTATGAACCGTGGGGACACCCTGGGACAACATCGGAAGTCATTCAAGAGTGTTTTTAAGAACCTTAGGGACACTTTGGGACCACCTCTGATGTCATTATAGAGTGTTTGTATGAACCTTGGGGACACCTTGGAGACACCTTGGGACAACCTCGGAAGTCATTCTAGAGAGTTTGTATGAACCTTTGGACAACCTCGAAAGTCATTCTAGAGAGTTTGTATGAACCTTTGGACACCTTGGGACAACCTCGAAAGTCATTCTAGAGTGTTTGTATCAACCTTGGGGACACCTTGGGACAACCTCGAAAGTCATTCTTTAGAGTTTGTATGAACCTTGGGAACACCTTGGGACAACCTCGGAAGTCATTCTATAGAGTTTGTATGAACCTTGGGAACACCTTGGGACAACCTCGGAAGTCATTCTAGAGTGTTTGTATGAACCTTGGGGACACCTTGGGACAACCTCGGAAGTTATTTTAGAATGTTTGGATGAACTTTAAGGACACCTTGGGACAACCTCGGAAGTCATTCTAGAGTGTTTGTATGAACCTTGGGGACACCTTGGGACAACCTTGGAAGTTATTTTAGAATGTTTGTATGAACTTTAAGGACACCTTGGGACAACCTCGGAAGTCATTCTAGAGTGTTTGTATGAACCTTGGGGACACCTTGTAACAACCTCAGATGTCATTCTAGTGTGTTTGTATGAATATTGGGGACACCTTGGGGCAACTTCGGAAGTCATTCTAGAGTGTTTGTATGAACCTTGGGGACACCATGGAACAACCTCTGAAGTCATTCTAGATTGCTTCTATGAACCTTAGGGACACCTTGGGGACACCTTGGGACAACCTTGGAAGTCATTTTAGAATGTTTGTTTGAACCTTAGGGACACCTTGGGACAACCTCAGAAGTCATTCTAGAGTGTTTGTATGAACCTTTGGACACCTTGGGACAACCTCGGAAGTCATTCTAGAGTGTTTGTATGAACCTTGGGGACACCTTGGAACAACCTCTGAAGTCATTCTAGAGTGTTTGTATCAACCTTGGGGACACCTTGGGACAACCTCGAAAGTCTTTCTAGAGTGTTTGTATGAACCTTGGGAACACCTTGGGACAACCTCGGAAGTCATTCTAGAGTGTTTGTATGAACCTTGGGGACACCTTGGAACAACCTCGGAAGTCATTCTAGAGTGTTTGTATCAACCTTGGGGACACCTTGGGACAACCTCGAAAGTTATTCTAGAGTGTTTGTATGAACCTTGGGGACACCTTGGGACAACCTCGGAAGTCATTCTATAGAGTTTGTATGAACCTTGGGGACACCTTGGGACAACATCGGAAGTCATTCTAGAGTGTTTTTAAGAACCTTGGGGACACCTTGGGACCACCTCTGATGTCATTATAGAGTGTTTGTATGAACCTTGGGGACACCTTGGAGACACCTTGGGACAACCTCGGAAGTCATTCTAGAGTGTTTGTATGAACCTTTGGACACCTTGGGACAACCTTGGAAGTCATTTTAGAATGTTTGTATGAACTTTAAGGACACCTTGGGACAACCTCGAAAGTCATTCTAGAGAGTTTGTTTGAACCTTGGGGACACCTTGGAACAACCTCTGAAGTCATTCTAGAGTGTTTGTATCAACCTTGGGGACACCTTGGGACAACCTCGAAAGTCATTCTAGAGAGTTTGTATGAACCTTGGGAACACCTTGGGACAACCTCGGAAGTCATTCTATAGAGTTTGTATGAACCTTGGGGACACCTTGGGACAACCTCGGAAGTCATTCTAGAGTGTTTGTATGAACCTTGGGGACACCTTGGGACAACCTTGGAAGTCATTTTAGAATGTTTGTATGAACTTTAAGGACACCTTGGGACAACCTCGGAAGTCATTCTAGAGTGTTTGTATGAACCTTGGGGACACCTTGGAACAACCTCTGTAGTCATTCTAGAGTGTTTGTATCAACCTTGGGGACACCTTGGGACAACCTCGGAAGTCATTCTAGAGTGTTTGTATCAACCTTGGGGACACCTTGGGACAACCTCGAAAGTTATTCTAGAGAGTTTGTATGAACCTTGGGGATACCTTGGGACAACCTCGGAAGTCATTCTATAGAGTTTGTATGAACCTTGGGGACACCTTGGGACAACATCGGAAGTCATTCTAGAGTGTTTTTAAGAACCTTAGGGACACCTTGGGACCACCTCTGATGTCATTATAGAGTGTTTGTATGAACCTTGGGGACACCTTGGAGACACCTTGGGACAACCTCGGAAGTCATTCTAGAGTGTTTGTATGAACCTTTGGACACCTTGGGACAACCTCGGAAGTCATTCTAGAGTGTTTGTATGAACCTTGGTGACACCTTGGAACAACCTCTGAAGTCATTCTAGACTGTTTGTATCAACCTTGGGGACACCTTGGGACAACCTCGAAAGTCATTCTAGAGAGTTTGTATGAACCTTGGGAACACCTTGAGTCAACCTCGGAAGTCATTCTAGAGTGTTTGTATGAACCTTGGGGACACCTTGGAACAACCTCTGAAGTCATTCTAGAGTGTTTGTATCAACCTTGGGGACACCTTGGAGACACCTTGGGACAACCTCGGAAGTCATTCTAGAGTGTTTGTATGAACCTTGGGAACACCTTGGGACAACCGCAGAAGTCATTTTAGAGTGTTTGTATGAACCTTGGGAACACTTTGGTTCAACCTCTGAAGTCATTCTAGAGTGTTTGTATGAACCTTGGGGACACCTTGGGACAACCTTGGAAGTCATTTTAGAATGTTTGTTTGAACCTTAGGGACACCTTGGGACAACCTCGGAAGTCATTCTAGAGTGTTTGTATGAACCTTTGGACACCTTGGGACAACCTCGGAAGTCATTCTAGAGTGTTTGTATGAACCTTGGGGACACCTTGGAACAACCTCTGAAGTTATTCTAGAGTGTTTGTATCAACCTTGGGGACACCTTGGGACAACCTCGAAAGTCATTCTAGAGTGTTTGTATGAACCTTATGGACACCTTGGGACAACCTCAGAAGTCTTTCTAGAGTGTTTGTATGAACCTTGGGGACACCTTGGGACAACCTCGGAAGTCATTTTAGAATGTTTGTATGAACTTTAAGGACACCTTGGGACAACCTCGGAAGTCATTCTAAAGTGTTTGTATGAACCTTGGGGACACCTTGGGAAAACCTAGGAAGTCATTCTAGAGTGTTTGTATGAATCTTGGGGACCCCTTGGGGCAACTTCGGAAGTCATTCTAGAGTGTTTGTATGAACCTTGGGGACACCTTGGGACAACCTCTGAAGTCATTCTAGAGTATTTGTATGAACCTTGGGGACACCTTGGGACACCTTGGGACAAAATCGGAGGTCATTCTAGAGTGTTTGTATGAACCTTGGGGACACCTTGGGACAACCTCGAAAGTCATTCTAGAGTGTTTGTATGAACCTTTGGCACATCTTGGGACAACTTCGGAAGTCATTCTAGAGTGTTTGTATTAACCTTTGGAACACCTTGGGACAACAGCAGAAGTCATTTTAGAGTGTTTGTATGAACCTTGGGCACACCTTGGGAATACCTCTGAAGTCATTCTAGAGTGTTTGTATGAACCTTGGGGACACCTTGGAACACCTTGGGACAACCTCGGAAGTCATTCGAACGTGTTTGTTTGAACCTTTGGACACCTTGGGACAACCTCGGAAGTCATTCTAGAGTGTTTGTATGAACCTTGGGGACACCATGTAACAACCTCAGCAGTCATTCTAGAGTGTTTGTATGAACCTTGGGACAACTTGGGATAACTTCGGAAGTCATTCTAGAGTGTGTGTATGAACCTTGGGGACACCTTGGGACAACCTCGGAAGTCATTCTAGAGTGTTTGTATGAACCTTGGGAACACCTTGGGACAACCGCGGAAGTCATTCTAGAGTGTTTGTCTGAACCGTGGAGACACCTTGGGACAACCTCGGAAGTCATTCTAGAGTGTTTGTATGAACCTTGGGCACACCTTGGGTCAACCTCGGAAGTCATTCTAGATTGTTTGTATGAACCTTGGAGGCACCTTGGGACAACCTCGAAAGTAATTCTAGAGGGTTTGTATGAACCTTGGAGACACCTTAAGACAACCTCGGAAGTCATACTAGAGTGTTTGTTTGAACCTTTGGACACCTTGGGACAACCTCGGAAGTCATTCTAGAGTGCTTGTATGAACCTTGGGGACACCTTGGAACACCTTGGGACAACCTCGGAAGTCATTCTAGAGTGTTTGTATGAACCTTAGGGACACTTCAGGACAACCTCGGAAGTCATTCTAGAGTGTTTGTGTGAACCTTGAGAAAACCTCGGAAGTCATTCTTTAGAGTTTGTATGAACCTTGGGGACACGTTGGGACAACCTCGGAAGTCATTCTAGATTGTTTGTATGAACCTTGGGGACACCTTAGGACCCCCTCTGATGTCATTCTAGAGTGTTTGTATGCACCTTGGGACACCTTGGGACACCTTGGGGCAACCTCGGAAGTCATTCTAGAATGTTTGTATGAACCTTGGAGACACCTTGGGACAACCTCGAAAGTAATTCTAGAGTGTTTGTATGAACCTTGGGGACACCTTGGAACAACCTCGAAAGTCATTTTAGAGATTTTGTATGAACCTTGGGACAACCTCGGAAGTCATTCTAGAGTGTTTGTATGAACCTTGGGACAACCTCGAAAGTCATTCTAGAGTGTTTGTATGAACCTTGGGAACACCTTGGGACAACCTCGGAAGTCATTCTAGAGTATTTGTATGAACCTTGGGGACACCTTGGAACAACCTCTGAAGTCATTCTAGAGTATCTGTATGAACCTTGGGGACACCTTGGAACAACCTCAGAAGTCATTATAGAGTGTTTGTATGAACCTTTGGGACACCTTGGGACAACCTCGAAAGTCATTCTAGAGTGTTTGTATGAACCTTGGGGACACCTTGGGACAACCTCGGAAGTCATTCTAGAGTGTTTGTTTGAACCTTAGGGACACCTTGGGACCACCTCTGATGTCATTATGGAGTGTTTGTATGAACCTTGGGGACACCTTGGAACATCTTGGGACAACCTTGGAAGTCATTCGAACGTGTTTGTTTGAACCTTTGAACACCTTGGGACAACCTCGAAAGTCATTCTAGAGTGTTTGTATGAACCTTGGGGACACCATGTAACAACCTCAAACGTCATTCTAGAGTGTTTGTATCAACCTTGGGGACACCTTGGGACAACCTCGAAAGTCATTCTAGAGTGTTTGTATGAACCTTATGGACACCTTGGGACAACCTCGGAAGTCTTTCTAGAGTGTTTGTATGAACCTTGGGGACACCTTTGGACAACCTCGGAAGTCATTCTAGAGTGTTTTTATGAACTTGAAGGACACCTTGGGACAACCTCGGAAGTCATTCGAACGTGTTTTTGAACCTTTGGACACCTTGGGACAACCTCGAAAGTAATTCTAGAGTGTTTGTATGAACCTTGGGGACACCTTGGAACAACCTCAAAAGTCATTCTAGAGTATTTGTATCAACCTTGGGGACACCTTGGGACAACCTCTGAAGTCATTCTAGATTGCTTCTATGAACCTTAGGGACAACTTGGGACACCTTGGGACAACCTCGAAAGTCATTCTTTAGAGTTTGTATGAACCTTGGGAACACCTTGGGACAACCTCGGAAGTCATTCTAGAGTGTTTGTATGAACCTTGAGGACACCTTGTAACACCCTCAGATGTCATTCTAGTGTGTTTGTATGAATCTTGGGGACACCTTGGGGCAACTTTGGAAGTCATTCTAGAGTGTTTGTATGAACCTTGGGGACACCTTGGGACAACCTCTGAAGTCATTCTAGATTGCTTCTATGAACCTTAGGGACAACTTGGGACACCTTGGGACAACCTCGAAAGTCATTCTTTAGAGTTTGTATGAACCTTGGGAACACCTTGGGACAACCTCGGAAGTCATTCTAGAGTGTTTGTATGAACCTTGAGGACACCTTGTAACACCCTCAGATGTCATTCTAGTGTGTTTGTATGAATCTTGGGGACACCTTGGGGCAACTTTGGAAGTCATTCTAGAGTGTTTGTATGAACCTTGGGCACACTTTGGTTCAACCTCTGAAGTCATTCTAGAGTGTTTGTATGAACCTTGGGGACACCTTGGGACAACCTCGGAAGTCATGCTAGAGTGTTTGTATGAACCTTGGGGACACCTTGTAACAACCTCAGCAGTCATTCTAGAGTGTTTGTATGAACCTTGCGACAACTTGGGATAACTTCGGAAGTCATTCTAGAATGTTTGTATGAACCTTGGGGACACCTTGGGACACCTTGGGACAACCTCTGAAGTCCCTCTAGAGAGTGTGTATAAACCTTGTGGACACCTCGGGACAACCTCGGAAGTCATTCTAGAATGTTTGTATAAACCTTGGGGAAACCTTGAAACACCTTGGGACAACCTCGGAAGTCATCCTAGAGTGTTTGTATGAACTTTGGGGACACCTCAGGACAACCTCGGAAGTCATACTAGAGTGTTTGTATGAACCTTGGGGACACTTTCGGACAACCTTGGAAATCATTCTAGAGTGTTTGTATGAACCTTGAGGACATCTAGGGACAACCTCTGAAGTCATTCTAGAGTGTTTGTATGAATCTTGGGGACACCTTGGGGCAACTTCGGAAGTCATTCTAGAGTGTTTGTATGAACCTTGGGGACACCTTGGGACAACCTCTGAAGTCATTCTAGATTGCTTCTATGAACCTTGGGGACACCTTGGGACACCTTGGGACAAAATCGGAGGTCATTGTAGAGTGTTTGTATGAACCTTGGGGACACCTTGGGACAACCTCGAAAGTCATTCTAGAGTGTTTGTATGAACCTTTGGCACATCTGGGACAACTTCAGAAGTCATTCTAGAGTGTTTGTATTGACCTTTGGAACACCTTGGGACAACAGCAGAAGTCATTTTAGAGTGTTTGTATGAACCTTGGGCACACCTTGGGAATACCTCTGAAGTCATTCTAGAGTGTTTGTATGAACCTTGGGGACACCTTGGAACACCTTGGGACAACCTCGGAAGTCATTCGAACGTGTTTGTTTGAACCTTTGGACACCTTGGGACAACCTCGGAAGTCATTCTAGAGTGTTTGTATGAACCTTGGGGACACCTTGTAACAACCTCAGCAGTCATTCTAGAGTGTTTGTATGAACCTTGGGACAACTTGGGATAACTTCGGAAGTCATTCTAGAGTGTGTGTATGAACCTTGGGGACACCTTGGGACAACCTCGGAAGTCATTTTAGAGTGTTTGTATGAACCTTGGGAACACCTTGGGACAACCGCGGAAGTCATTCTAGAGTGTTTGTCTGAACCGTGGAGACACCTTGGGACAACCTCGGAAGTCATTCTAGAGTGTTTGTATGAACCTTGGGCACACATTGGGTCAACCTCGGAAGTCATCAGAGTGTTTGTATGAACCTTGGAGGCACCTTGGGACAACCTCGAAAGTAATTCTAGAGTGTTTGTATGAACCTTGGGGACACCTTGGAACAACCTCGAAAGTCATACTAGAGTGTTGGTATGAACCTTTGGGACATCTTGGGACAATCTCTGAAGTCATTCTAGAGTATTTCGATGAACCTTGAGGACACCTTGGGACAACCTCAGAAGACATTCTAGAGTGTTTGTTTGAACCGTGAGGACACCTTGGGACAACCTCGGAAGTCATTCTAGAGTGTTTGTATGAACCTTGGGGACACCTTGGAACACCTTGGGACAACCTCGGAAGTCATTCGAACGTGTTTGTTTGAACCTTTGCACACCTTGGGACAACCTCGGAAGTCATTCTAGAGTGCTTGTATGAACCTTGGGGACACCTTGGAACACATTAGAACAACATCGGAAGTCATTCAAGAGTGTTTGTATGAACCTTAGGGACACTTCAGGACAACCTCGGAAGTCATTCTAGAGTGTTTGTGTGAACCTTGGGAAAACCTCGGAAGTCATTCCTTAGAGTTTGTATGAACCTTGGGGACACCTTGGGACAACCTCGGAAGTCATTCTAGAATGTTTGTATGAACCTTGGAGACACCTTGGGACAACCTCGAAAGTAATTCTAGAGTGTTTGTATGAACCTTGGGGACACCTTGGAACAACCTCGAAAGTCATTTTAGAGAGTTTGTATGAACCTTTCGACAACCTCGGAAGTCATTCTAGAGTGTTTGTATGAACCTTGGGACAACCTCGAAAGTCATTCTAGAGTGTTTGTATGAACCTTGGGAACACCTTGGGACAACCTCGGAAGTCATTCTAGAGTATTTGTATGAACCTTGGGGACACCTTGGAACAACCTCTGAAGTCATTCTAGAGTATCTGTATGAACCTTGGGGACACCTTGGAACAACCTCAGAAGTCATTCTAGAGTGTTTGTATGAACCTTTGGGACACCTTGGGACAACCTCGAAAGTCATTCTAGAGTGTTTGTATGAACCTTGGGGACACCTTGGGACAACCTCAGAAGTCATTCTAGATTGTTTGTTTGAACCTTAGGGACACCTTGGGACCACCTCTGATGTCATTATGGAGTGTTTGTATGAACCTTGGGGACACCTTGGAACACCTTGGGACAACCTCGGAAGTCATTCGAACGTGTTTGTTGGAACCTTTGGACACCTTGGGACAACCTCGAAAGTCATTCTAGAGTGTTTGTATGAACCTTGGGGACACCTTGGAACAACCTCAAACGTCATTCTAGAGTGTTTGTATGAACCTTGGGGACACCTTGGGACAACCTCGAAAGTCATTCTAGAGTGTTTGTATGAACCTTATGGACACCTTGGGACAACCTCGGAAGTCTTTCTAGAGTGTTTGTATGAACCTTGGGGACACCTTGGGACAACCTCGGAAGTCATTTTAGAATGTTTGAATGATCTTTAAGGACACCTTGGGACAACCTCGGAAGTCATTCTAAAGTGTTTGTATGAACCTTGGGGACACCTTGTAACAACCTCAGAAGTCATTCTAGAGTGTTTGTGTGAATCTTGGGGACACCATGGGGCAACTTTGAAAGTCATTCTAGAGTGTTTGTATGAACCTTGGGGACACCTTAAGACAACCTCTGAAGTCATTCTAGATTGCTTCTATGAACCTTGGGGACACCTTGGGACAACTGAGGACAACCTCGGAAGTCATTCTAGAGTGTTTGTATGAACCTTGGGGACACCTTGGGACAACCTCGAAAGTCATTCTAGAGTGTTTGTATGAACCTTCGGCACATCTGGGACAACTTCGGAAGTCATTCTAGAGTGTTTGTATGAACCTTGGGAACACCTTGGGACAACAGCAGAAGTCATTTTAGAATGTTTGTATGAACCTTGGGCACACCTTGGGAATACCTCTGAAGTCATTCTAGAGTGTTTGTATGAACCTTGGGGACACCTTGGGACAACCTCGGAAGTCATTCTAGAGTGTTTGTATGAACCTTGGGGACACCTTGTAACAACCTCAGCAGTCATTCTAGAGTGTTTGTATGAACCTTGGGACAACTTGGGATAACTTCGGAAGTCATTCTAGAGTGTGTGTATGAACCTTGGGGACACCTTGGGACAACCTCGGAAGTCATTCTAGAGTGTTTGTATGAACCTTGGGTACACGTTGGGACAACCACGGAAGTCATTCTAGAGTGTTTGTCTGAACCGTGGAGACACCATGGGACAACCTCGGAAGTCATTCTAGAGTGTTTGTATAAACCTTTGAGACACCTTAAGACAACCTCGGAAGTCATACTAGAGTGTTTGTATGAACCTTAGGGACATCTTGGGACAATCTCTGAAGTCATTCTAGAGTATTTCGATGAACCTTGAGGACACCTTGGGACAACCTCAGAAGTCATTCTAGAGTGTTTGTTTGAACCGTGAGGACACCTTGAAACAACCTCGGAAGTCATTTTAGAGTGTTTGTATGAACCTTTGGACACCTTGGGACAACCTCGAAAGTCTTTAAAGAGAGTTTGTATGAACCTTGGGACAACCTCGGAAGTCATTCTAGAGTGTTTGTATGAACCTTGGGACAACCTCGAAAGTCATTCTAGAGTGTTTGTATGAACCTTGGGAACACCTTGGGACAACCTCGGAAGTCATTCTATAGAGTTTGTATGAACCTTGGGGACACCTTGGAACAACATCGAAAGTCATTCTAGAGTGTTTTTAAGAACCTTAGGTACACCTTGGGACCATCTCTGATGTCATTATAGAGTGTTTGTATGAACCTTGGGGACACCTTGGAGACACCTTGGGACAACCTCGGAAGTCATTCGAACGTGTATGTTTGAACCTTTGGACAGCTTGGAACAACCTCGAAAGTCATTCTAGAGTGTTTGTATGAACCTTGGGACACCTTGGAACAACCTCAGAAGTCATTCTAGAGTGTATGTATCAACCTTGGGGACACCTTGGGACAACCTCGAAAGTCATTCTAGAGAGTTTGTATGAACCTCGGGAACACCTTGGGACAACTTCGGAAGTCATTCTATAGAGTTTGTATGAACCTTGGGGACACCTTGGGAATACCTCTGAAGTCATTCTAGAGTGTTTGTATGAACCTTGGGGACACCTTGGGACAACCTCGGAAGTCATTTTAGAATGTTTGTATGAACTTTAAGGACACCTTGGGACAACCTCGGAAGTCATTCTAGAGTGTTTGTATGAACCTTGGGACACCTTGTAACAACCTAAGATGTCATTCTAGAGTGTTTGTATGAATCTTGGGGACACCTTGGGGCAACTTCGGAAATCATTCTAGAGTGTTTGTATGAACCTTGGGAACACCTTGGGACAACCTCTGAAGTCATTCTAGATTGCTTCTATTAACCTTAGGGACACCTTGGGACACCTTGGGACAACCTCGAAAGTCATTCTAGAGTGTTTGTATGAACCTTCGGCACTTCTGGGACAACTTCGGAAGTCATTCTAGAGTGTTTGTATGAACCTTGGGAACACCTTGGGACAACCTCAGAAGTCATTTTAGAGTGTTTGTATGAACCTTGGGCACACTTTGGTTCAACCTCTGAAGTCATTCTAGAGTGTTTGTATGAACCTTGGGGACACCTTGGGACAACCTCGGAAGTCATTCTAGAGTGTTTGTATGAACCTTGGGGACACCTTGGGACAACCTCAGAAGTCATTTAAGAATGTTTGTATGAACCTTGGGGACACCTTGGGACAACCTCTGAAGTCATTCTAGAGTGCTTGTATGAACCTTGGGGACACCTTGGAACACATTAGAACAACCTCGGTAATCATTCAAGAGTGTTTGTATGAGCCTTAGGGACACTTCAGGACAACCTCGGAAGTCATTCTAGAGTGTTTGTGTGAACCTTGGGACAACCTCGGAAGTCATTCTAGAGTGTTTGTATGAACCTTGGGGACACCTTGGGACAACCTCGGAAGTCATTCTAGAGTGTTTGTATGAACCTTGGGAACACCTTGGGACAACCTCGGAAGTCATTCTATAGAGTTTGTATGAACCTTGGGAACACCTTGGGACAACCTCGGAAGTCATTCTAGATTGTTTGTATGAACCTTGGGGACACCTTAGGACCACCTCTGATGTCATTATAGCGTGTTTGTATGCACCTTGGGACACCTTGGGACAACCTCGGAAGTCATTCTGGAGTGTTTGTATGAACCTTGGGACAACTTGGGACAACCGCGGAAGCCATTCTAGAGTGTTTGTATGAACCTTGGGGACACCTTCGGACAACCTCGGAAGTCATTCTAGAGAGTTTGTATGAACATTGAGGAAATCTAGGGACAACCTCTGAAGTCATTCTAGAGTGTATTTATGAACCTTGGGGACACCTGAGAACAACCTCGGAAGTCATACTAGAGTGTTTGTAGGAACCTTGGGGACACCTTGGGGCAACCTCGGAAGTCATTCTAGAGTGTTTGTATGAACCTTGGGGAAAACTCGGGACAACCTCGGAAATCATTCTAGAGTGCTTGTATGAACCTTGGGGAAACCTTGGAACACATTAGAACAACCTCGGAAGTCATTCTAGAGTGTTTGTATGAACCTTAGGGACACCTCGGGGCAACCTCGTAAGTCATTCTAGAGTGTTTGTATGAACCTTAAGACAACTTGGGACAACCGCGGAAGTCATTCTAGAGTGGTCGTAGAACCTTGGGGACACCTCGAGACAACCTAGGAGGTCATTCTAGAGTATTTCTATGAACCTTGAGGACACCTAGGGACATCCTCGTAAGTCATTCTAGAGTGTTTGTATGAACCTTGGGCACACCTTGGGACAACCTCGGAAGTCATTCTAGAGTGTTTGTATGAACCTTGGGGACACCTTGGAACAACCCCAGAAGTCATTCTAGAGTGTTTGTATGAACCTTGGGGACACCTAAGGGCAACCTCGAAAGTCATTCTAGAGTGTTTGTATGAACCTTGGGACACCTTGGGACAACCTAGGAAGTCATTCTAGAGTGTTTGTATGAACCTTGGAGACACCTTGGGGCAACCTCGGAAGTCATTCTAGAGTGTTTGTATGAACCTTGGGGAAACCTTGGGACAACCTCGGAAGTTATTCTAGAGAGTTTGTGTGAACCTTGGGAACACCTTGGGACAACCTCGGAAGTCATTCTATAGAGTTTGTATGAACCTTGGGGACACCATGGAACAACCTCGGAAGTCATTCTAGAGTGTTTGTATGAACCTTAGGGACACCTTAGAAAACCTTGGGACAACCTCGAAAGTCATTCTAGAGTGTTTGTATGAACCTTGGGGACACCTTGGGACAACCTCCGAAGTCATTCTAGATTGCTTTACTGAACCTTGAGAAAACTTGGGATAACTTCGGAAGTCATTCTAGAGTGTTTGTATGTACCTTGGGGACACCTTGGGACAACCTCTGAAGTCATTCTAGATTGCTTGTATGAACCTTGGGAAAACTTGGGATAACTTCGGAAGTCATTCTAGAGAATTTTTATGAACCTTGGGGACACCTTGGGACAACCTCTGAAGTCATTCTAGATTGCTTCTATGAACCTTGGGAAAACTTGGGATAACTTCGGAAGTCATTCTAGAGTGTTTGTATGAACCTTGGGGACACCTTGGAAAACCTTGGGACAACCTAGAAAGTCATTCTAGAAAATTTGTATGAACCTTGGGGACACCTTGGAACACCTTGGGACAACCTCGAAAGTCATTCTAGAGTGTTTGTATGAACCTTGGGGACACCTTGGGACAACCGCGGAAGTCATTCTAGAGTGTTTGTATGAACCTTGGGGACACCTTGGGACAACCTAGGAAGTCATTCTAGAGAGTTTGTATGAACCTTGGGAACACCTTGGGACAACCTCGGAAGTCATTCTATAGAGTTTGTATGAACCTTGGGAACACCTTGGGACAACCTCGGAAGTCATTCTAGAGAGTTTGTATGAACCTTGGGGACACCTTGGAACACCTTGGGACAACCTCGAAAGTCATTCTAGAGTGTTTGTATGTACCTTGGGGACACCTTGGGACAACCGCGGAAGTCATTCTAGAGTGTTTGTATGAACCTTGGGGACACCTTGGGACAACCTAGGAAGTCATTTTAGAAAGTTTGTATGAACCTTGGGGAAACTATGGGAAAACCTCGGAAGTTTTCTATAGTGTTTGTATGAACCTTGGAGACACCTTGGGAAAACCTAGGAAGTCATTCTAGAGTGTTTGTATGAACCTTGGGGACACCTTGGGACAACCTCGGAAGTCATTCTAGAGTGTTTGTATGAACCTTGGGGACACCTTGGGGCAACCTCGAAAGTCATTCTAGAGAGTTTGTATGAACCTTGGGAACACCTTGGGACAACCTCGGAAGTCATTCTAGAGAGTTTGTATGAACCCTGGGGACAACTTGGAACACCTTGGGACAACTTCGGAAGTCATTCTAGAGTGTTTGTTTGAACCTTGGGGACACTTCAGGATATCCTCGGAAGTCATTCTATAAAGTTTGTATGAACCTTGGGGACACCTTGGGACAACCTCGAAAGTCATACTAGAGTATTTGTATGAACCTTGGGGAAACCTTGGGACAACCTCGGAAGTCATTCTAGAGTGTTTGTATGAACCTTGGGGACACCTTGGGGCAACCTCGAAAGTCATTCTAGAGTGTTTGTATGAACCTTGAAACACCTTGGGACAACCTCGAAAGTCATTCTAGAGAGTTTGTATGAACCTTGGGGACACCTTGGGACAACCTCGGAAGTCATTTTAGAAAGTTTGTATGAACCTTGGGGAAACCCTTTGACAACCTCGGTAGTTTTGTAGAGTGTTTGTATGAACCTTGGGGACACCTTGGGAAAACCTAGGAAGTTATTCTAGAGTGTTTGTATGAACCTTTGGACACCTTAGGACAACTTCGGAAGTCATTCTAGAGTGTTTGTATAAACCTTGGAACAACTTGGGATAACTTCGGAAGTCATTCTAGAGAGTTTGTATGAACCTTGGGACAACCTCGGAAGTCATTCTAGAGTGTTTGTATGAACCTTGGGATAACCTCGGAAGTCATTCTAGGGAGTTTGTATGAACCTTGGGGACACCTTGGGACCACCTCGGAAGTCATTCTAGAGTGTTTGTATGAACCTTGGGGACACCGCGGCACAACCTCGGAAGTCATTCTAGAGTGTTTGTATGAACCTTGGGACAACCTCGGAAGTCATTCTAGAGTGTTTGTATGAACCTTGGGGACACCTTGTAACAACCTCAGCAGTCATTCTAGAGTGTTTGTATGAACCTTGGGACACCTTGGGGCAACTTCGGAAGTCATTCTAGAGTGTTTGTATCAACCTTGGGGACACCTTGGGACAACCTCGGAAGTCATTCTAGAGTGTTTGTATGAACCTTGGGGACACCTTGGAACACCTTGGGACAACCTCGGAAGTCATTCGAACGTGTTTGTTCGAACCTTTGGACACCTTGGGACAACCTCGGAAGTCATTCTAGAGTGCTTGTATGAACCTTGGGGACACCTTGGAACACATTAGAACAACATCGGAAGTCATTCAAGAGTGTTTGTATGAACCTTAGGGACACTTCAGGACAACCTCGGAAGTCATTCTAGAGTGTTTGTGTGAACCTTGGGAAAACCTCGGAAGTCATTCCTTAGAGTTTGTATGAACCTTGGGGACACCTTGGGACAACCTCGGAAGTCATTCTAGAATGTTTGTATGAACCTTGGAGACACCTTGGGACAACCTCGAAAGTAATTCTAGAGTGTTTGTATGAACCTTGGGGACACCTTGGAACAACCTCGAAAGTCATTTTAGAGAGTTTGTATGAACCTTTCGACAACCTCGGAAGTCATTCTAGAGTGTTTGTATGAACCTTGGGACAACCTCGAAAGTCATTCTAGAGTGTTTGTATGAACCTTGGGAACACCTTGGGACAACCTCGGAAGTCATTCTAGAGTATTTGTATGAACCTTGGGGACACCTTGGAACAACCTCTGAAGTCATTCTAGAGTATCTGTATGAACCTTGGGGACACCTTGGAACAACCTCAGAAGTCATTCTAGAGTGTTTGTGTGAATCTTGGGGACACCATGGGGCAACTTTGAAAGTCATTCTAGAGTGTTTGTATGAACCTTGGGGACACCTTAAGACAACCTCTGAAGTCATTTTAGAATGTTTGAATGAACTTTAAGGACACCTTGGGACAACCTCGGAAGTCATTCTATAGAGTTTGTATGAACCTTGGGGACACCTTGGAACAACATCGAAAGTCATTCTAGAGTGTTTTTAAGAACCTTAGGTACACCTTGGGACCATCTCTGATGTCATTATAGAGTGTTTGTATGAACCTTGGGGACACCTTGGAGACACCTTGGGACAACCTCGGAAGTCATTCGAACGTGTATGTTTGAACCTTTGGACAGCTTGGGACAACCTCGAAAGTCATTCTAGAGTGTTTGTATGAACCTTGGGACACCTTGGAACAACCTCAGAAGTCATTCTAGAGTGTATGTATCAACCTTGGGGACACCTTGGGACAACCTCGAAAGTCATTCTAGAGAGTTTGTATGAACCTCGGGAACACCTTGGGACAACCTCGGAAGTCATTCTATAGAGTTTGTATGAACCTTGGGGACACCTTGGGAATACCTCTGAAGTCATTCTAGAGTGTTTGTATGAACCTTGGGGACACCTTGGGACAACCTCGGAAGTCATTTTAGAATGTTTGTATGAACTTTAAGAACACCTTGGGACAACCTCGGAAGTCATTCTAGAGTGTTTGTGTGAACCTTGGGACACCTTGTAACAACCTAAGATGTCATTCTAGAGTGTTTGTATGAATCTTGGGGACACCTTGGGGCAACTTCGGAAGTCATTCTAGAGTGTTTGTATGAACCTTGGAAACACCTTGGGACAACCTCTGAAGTCATTCTAGATTGCTTCTATTAACCTTAGGGACACCTTGGGACACCTTGGGACAACCTCGAAAGTCATTCTAGAGAGTTTGTATGAACCTTCGGCACATCTGGGACAACTTCGGAAGTCATTCTAGAGTGTTTGTATGAACCTTGGGAACACCTTGGGACAACCTCAGAAGTCATTTTAGAGTGTTTGTATGAACCTTGGGCACACTTTGGTTCAACCTCTGAAGTCATTCTAGAGTGTTTGTATGAACCTTGGGGACACCTTGGGACAACCTCGGAAGTCATTCTAGAGTGTTTGTATGAACCTTGGGGACACCTTGGGACAACCTCAGAAGTCATTTTAGAATGTTTGTATGAACCTTGGGGACACCTTGGGACAACCTCTGAAGTCATTCTAGAGTGCTTGTATGAACCTTGGGGACACCTTGGAACACATTAGAACAACCTCGGTAATCATTCAAGAGTGTTTGTATGAGCCTTAGGGACACTTCAGGACAACCTCGGAAGTCATTCTAGAGTGTTTGTGTGAACCTTGGGAAAACCTCGGAAGTCATTCTAGAGTGTTTGTATGAACATTGGGGACACCTTGGGACAACCTCGGAAGTCATTCTAGAGTGTTTGTATGAACCTTGGGAACACCTTGGGACAACCTTGGAAGTCATTCTATAGAGTTTGTATGAACCTTGGGGACACCTTGGGACAACCTCGGAAGTCATTCTAGATTGTTTGTATGAACCTTGGGGACACCTTAGGACCACCTCTGATGTCATTATAGCGTGTTTGTATGCACCTTGGGACACCTTGGGACAACCTCGGAAGTCATTCTGGAGTGTTTGTATGAACCTTGGGACAACTTGGGACAACCGCGGAAGCCATTCTAGAGTGTTTGTATGAACCTTGGGGACACCTTCGGACAACCTCGGAAGTCATTCTAGAGAGTTTGTATGAACATTGAGGAAATCTAGGGACAACCTCTGAAGTCATTCTAGAGTGTATTTATGAACCTTGGGGACACCTGAGAACAACCTCGGAAGTCATACTAGAGTGTTTGTAGGAACCTTGGGGACACCTTGGGGCAACCTCGGAAGTCATTCTAGAGTGTTTGTATGAACCTTGGGGACAACTCGGGACAACCTCGGAAATCATTCTAGAGTGCTTGTATGAACCTTTGGGAAACCTTGGAACACATTAGAACAACCTCGGAAGTCATTCTAGAGTGTTTGTATGAACCTTAGGGACACCTCGGGGCAACCTCGTAAGTCATTCTAGAGTGTTTGTATGAACCTTAAGACAACTTGGGACAACCGCGGAAGTCATTCTAGAGTGGTCGTAGAACCTTGGGGACACCTCGAGACAACCTAGGAGGTCATTCTAGTGTATTTCTATGAACCTTGAGGACACCTAGGGACATCCTCGTAAGTCATTCTAGAGTGTTTGTATGAACCTTGGGCACACCTTGGGACAACCTCGGAAGTCATTCTAGAGTGTTTGTATGAACCTTGGGGACACCTTGGGGCAACCTCGGAAGTCATTCTAGAGTGTTTGTATGAACCTTGGGAACACCTTGGGACAACCTCGGAAGTCATTCTATAGAGTTTGTATGAACCTTGGGGACACCTTGGGGCAACCTCGGAAGTCATTCTAGAGTGTTTGTATGAACCTTGGGGAAACCTTGGGACAACCTCGGAAGTTATTCTAGAGAGTTTGTATGAACCTTGGGAACACCTTGGGACAACCTCGGAAGTCATTCTATAGAGTTTGTATGAACCTTGGGGACACCATGGAACAACCTCGGAAGTCATTCTAGAGTGTTTGTATGAACCTTAGGGACACCTTAGAAAACCTTGGGACAACCTCGAAAGTCATTCTAGAGTGTTTGTATGAACCTTGGGGACACCTTGGGACAACCTCCGAAGTCATTCTAGATTGCTTTACTGAACCTTGAGAAAACTTGGGATAACTTCGGAAGTCATTCTAGAGTGTTTGTATGTACCTTGGGGACACCTTGGGACAACCTCTGAAGTCATTCTAGATTGCTTGTATGAACCTTGGGAAAACTTGGGATAACTTCGGAAGTCATTCTAGAGAATTTTTATGAACCTTGGGGACACCTTGGGACAACCTCTGAAGTCATTCTAGATTGCTTCTATGAACCTTGGGAAAACTTGGGATAACTTCGGAAGTCATTCTAGAGTGTTTGTATGAACCTTGGGGACACCTTGGAAAACCTTGGGACAACCTAGAAAGTCATTCTAGAGAATTTGTATGAACCTTGGGGACACCTTGGAACACCTTGGGACAACCTCGAAAGTCATTCTAGAGTGTTTGTATGTACCTTGGGGACACCTTGGGACAACCGCGGAAGTCATTCTAGAGTGTTTGTATGAACCTTGGGGACACCTTGGGACAACCTAGGAAGTCATTCTAGAGAGTTTGTATGAACCTTGGGAACACCTTGGGACAACCTCGGAAGTCATTCTATAGAGTTTGTATGAACCTTGGGAACACCTTGGGACAACCTCGGAGGTCATTCTAGAGAGTTTGTATGAACCTTGGGGACACCTTGGAACACCTTGGGACAACCTCGAAAGTCATTCTAGAGTGTTTGTATGTACCTTGGGGACACCTTGGGACAACCGCGGAAGTCATTCTAGAGTGTTTGTATGAACCTTGGGGACACCTTGGGACAACCTAGGAAGTCATTTTAGAAAGTTTGTATGAACCTTGGGGAAACTATGGGAAAACCTCGGAAGTTTTCTATAGTGTTTGTATGAACCTTGGAGACACCTTGGGAAAACCTAGGAAGTCATTCTAGAGTGTTTGTATGAACCTTGGGGACACCTTGGGACAACCTCGGAAGTCATTCTAGAGTGTTTGTATGAACCTTGGGGACACCTTGGGGCAACCTCGAAAGTCATTCTAGAGAGTTTGTATGAACCTTGGGAACACCTTGGGACAACCTCGGAAGTCATTCTAGAGAGTTTGTATGAACCCTGGGGACAACTTGGAACACCTTGGGACAACTTCGGAAGTCATTCTAGAGTGTTTGTTTGAACCTTGGGGACACTTCAGGATATCCTCGGAAGTCATTCTATAAAGTTTGTATGAACCTTGGGGACACCTTGGGACAACCTCGAAAGTCATACTAGAGTATTTGTATGAACCTTGGGGAAACCTTGGGACAACCTCGGAAGTCATTCTAGAGTGTTTGTATGAACCTTGGGGACACCTTGGGGCAACCTCGAAAGTCATTCTAGAGTGTTTGTATGAACCTTGAAACACCTTGGGACAACCTCGAAAGTCATTCTAGAGAGTTTGTATGAACCTTGGGGACACCTTGGGACAACCTCGGAAGTCATTTTAGAAAGTTTGTATGAACCTTGGGGAAACCCTTTGACAACCTCGGTAGTTTTGTAGAGTGTTTGTATGAACCTTGGGGACACCTTGGGAAAACCTAGGAAGTCATTCTAGAGTGTTTGTATGAACCTTTGGACACCTTAGGACAACTTCGGAAGTCATTCTAGAGTGTTTGTATAAACCTTGGAACAACTTGGGATAACTTCGGAAGTCATTCTAGAGAGTTTGTATGAACCTTGGGACAACCTCGGAAGTCATTCTAGAGTGTTTGTATGAACCTTGGGATAACCTCGGAAGTCATTCTAGGGAGTTTGTATGAACCTTGGGGACAGCTTGGGACCACCTCGGAAGTCATTCTAGAGTGTTTGTATGAACCTTGGGGACACCGCGGCACAACCTCGGAAGTCATTCTAGAGTGTTTGTATGAACCTTGGGACAACCTCGGAAGTCATTCTAGAGTGTTTGTATGAACCTCGGGAATACCTCGGAACAACCTCTGAAGTCATTCTATAGAGTTTGTATGAACCTTGGGGACACCTTGGGACAACCTCGAAAGTCATTCTAGAGTGTTTGTATGAACCTTGGGGACACCTCGGGACAATCTCGGAAGTCATTCTAGAGTGTTTGTATGAACCTTGGGGACACCTTGGGACAACCTCGGAAGTCATTCTAGAGTGTTTGTATGAACCTTGGGGCAACCTTGGAAATCATTCTAGAGTGTTTGTATGAACCTTGGGGACACCTTGTAACAACCTCAGCAGTCATTCTAGAGTGTTTGTATGAACCTTGGGACAACTTGGGATAACTTCGGAAGTCATTCTAGAGTGTGTTTATGAACCTTGGGGACACCTTGGGACAACCTCGGAAGTCATTCTAGAGTGTTTGTATGAACCTTGGGTACACGTTGGGACAACCACGGAATTCATTCTAGAGTGTTTGTCTGAACCGTGGAGACACCATGGGACAACCTCAGAAGTCATTCTAGAGTGTTTGTGTGAATCTTGGGGACACCATGGGGCAACTTTGAAAGTCATTCTAGAGTGTTTGTATGAACCTTGGGGACACCTTAAGACAACCTCTGAAGTCATTCTAGAGTGTTTGTATGAACCTTGGGAACACCTTGGGACACCTGAGGACAACCTCGGAAGTCATTCTAGAGTGTTTGTATGAACCTTGGGGACACCTTGGGACAACCTCGAAAGTCATTCTAGAGTGTTTGTATGAACCTTCGGCACATCTGGGACAACTTCGGAAGTCATTCTAGAGTGTTTGTATGAACCTTGGGAACACCTTGGGACAACAGCAGAAGTCATTTTAGAATGTTTGTATGAACCTTGGGCACACCTTGGGAATACCTCTGAAGTCATTCTAGAGTGTTTGTATGAACCTTGGGGACACCTTGGGACAACCTCGGAAGTCATTCTAGAGTGTTTGTATGAACCTTGGGGACACCTTGTAACAACCTCAGCAGTCATTCTAGAGTGTTTGTATGAACCTTGGGACAACTTGGGATAACTTCGGAAGTCATTCTAGAGTGTGTTTATGAACCTTGGGGACACCTTGGGACAACCTCGGAAGTCATTCTAGAGTGTTTGTATGAACCTTGGGTACACGTTGGGACAACCACGGAATTCATTCTAGAGTGTTTGTCTGAACCGTGGAGACACCATGGGACAACCTCGGAAGTCATTCTAGAGTGTTTGTATGAACCTTGGGCACACCTTGGGTCAACCTCGGAAGTCATTCTAGAGTGTTTGTATGAACCTTGAAGACACCTTGGGACAACCTCGAAAGTAATTCTAGAGGGTTTGTATAAACCTTTGAGACACCTTAAGACAACCTCGGAAGTCATACTAGAGTGTTTGTATGAACCTTAGGGACATCTTGGGACAATCTCTGAAGTCATTCTAGAGTATTTCGATGAACCTTGAGGACACCTTGGGACAACCTCAGAAGTCATTCTAGAGTGTTTGTTTGAACCGTGAGGACACCTTGAAACAACCTCGGAAGTCATTTTAGAGTGTTTGTATGAACCTTTGGACACCTTGGGACAACCTCGAAAGTCTTTAAAGAGAGTTTGTATGAACCTTGGGACAACCTCGGAAGTCATTCTAGAGTGTTTGTATGAACCTTGGGACAACCTCGAAAGTCATTCTATAGAGTTTGTATGAACCTTGGGAACACCTTGGGACAACCTCGGAAGTCATTCTATAGAGTTTGTATGAACCTTGGGGACACCTTGGAACAACATCGAAAGTCATTCTAGAGTGTTTTTAAGAACCTTAGGTACACCTTGGGACCATCTCTGATGTCATTATAGAGTGTTTGTATGAACCTTGGGGACACCTTGGAGACACCTTGGGACAACCTCGGAAGTCATTCGAACGTGTATGTTTGAACCTTTGGACAGCTTGGGACAACCTCGAAAGTCATTCTAGAGTGTTTGTATGAACCTTGGGACACCTTGGAACAACCTCAGAAGTCATTCTAGAGTGTATGTATCAACCTTGGGGACACCTTGGGACAACCTCGAAAGTCATTCTAGAGAGTTTGTATGAACCTCGGGAACACCTTGGGACAACCTCGGAAGTCATTCTATAGAGTTTGTATGAACCTTGGGGACACCTTGGGAATACCTCTGAAGTCATTCTAGAGTGTTTGTATGAACCTTGGGGACACCTTGGGACAACCTCGGAAGTCATTTTAGAATGTTTGTATGAACTTTAAGAACACCTTGGGACAACCTCGGAAGTCATTCTAGAGTGTTTGTATGAACCTTGGGACACCTTGTAACAACCTAAGATGTCATTCTAAAGTGTTTGTATGAATCTTGGGGACACCTTGGGGCAACTTCGGAAATCATTCTAGAGTGTTTGTATGAACCTTGGGAACACCTTGGGACAACCTCTGAAGTCATTCTAGATTGCTTCTATTAACCTTAGGGACACCTTGGGACACCTTGGGACAACCTCGAAAGTCATTCTAGAGTGTTTGTATGAACCTTCGGCACATCTGGGACAACTTCGGAAGTCATTCTAGAGTGTTTGTATGAACCTTGGGAACACCTTGGGACAACCTCAGAAGTCATTTTAGAGTGTTTGTATGAACCTTGGGCACACTTTGGTTCAACCTCTGAAGTCATTCTAGAGTGTTTGTATGAACCTTGGGGACACCTTGGGACAACCTCGGAAGTCATTCTAGAGTGTTTGTATGAACCTTGGGGACACCTTGGGACAACCTCAGAAGTCATTTTAGAATGTTTGTATGAACCTTGGGGACACCTTGGGACAACCTCTGAAGTCATTCTAGAGTGCTTGTATGAACCTTGGGGACACCTTGGAACACATTAGAAAAACCTCGGTAATCATTCAAGAGTGTTTGTATGAGCCTTAGGGACACTTCAGGACAACCTCGGAAGTCATTCTAGAGTGTTTGTGTGAACCTTGGGAAAACCTCGGAAGTCATTCTAGAGTGTTTGTATGAACATTGGGGACACCTTGGGACAACCTCGGAAGTCATTCTAGAGTGTTTGTATGAACCTTGGGAACACCTTGGGACAACCTCGGAAGTCATTCTATAGAGTTTGTATGAACCTTGGGGACACCTTGGGACAACCTCGGAAGTCATTCTAGATTGTTTGTATGAACCTTGGGAACACCTTAGGACCACCTCTGATGTCATTATAGCGTGTTTGTATGCACCTTGGGACACCTTGGGACAACCTCGGAAGTCATTCTGGAGTGTTTGTATGAACCTTGGGACAACTTGGGACAACCGCGGAAGCCATTCTAGAGTGTTTGTATGAACCTTGGGGACACCTTCGGACAACCTCGGAAGTCATTCTAGAGAGTTTGTATGAACATTGAGGAAATCTAGGGACAACCTCTGAAGTCATTCTAGAGTGTATTTATGAACCTTGGGGACACCTGAGAACAACCTCGGAAGTCATACTAGAGTGTTTGTAGGAACCTTGGGGACACCTTGGGGCAACCTCGGAAGTCATTCTAGAGTGTTTGTATGAACCTTGGGGACAACTCGGGACAACCTCGGAAATCATTCTAGAGTGCTTGTATGAACCTTGGGGAAACCTTGGAACACATTAGAACAACCTCGGAAGTCATTCTAGAGTGTTTGTATGAACCTTAGGGACACCTCGGGGCAACCTCGTAAGTCATTCTAGAGTGTTTGTATGAACCTTAAGACAACTTGGGACAACCGCGGAAGTCATTCTAGAGTGGTCGTAGAACCTTGGGGACACCTCGAGACAACCTAGGAGGTCATTCTAGAGTATTTCTATGAACCTTGAGGACACCTAGGGACATCCTCGTAAGTCATTCTAGAGTGTTTGTATGAACCTTGGGCACACCTTGGGACAACCTCGGAAGTCATTCTAGATTGCTTTACTGAACCTTGAGAAAACTTGGGATAACTTCGGAAGTCATTCTAGAGTGTTTGTATGTACCTTGGGGACACCTTGGGACAACCTCTGAAGTCATTCTAGATTGCTTGTATGAACCTTGGGAAAACTTGGGATAACTTCGGAAGTCATTCTAGAGAATTTTTATGAACCTTGGGGACACCTTGGAACAACCCCAGAAGTCATTCTAGAGTGTTTGTATGAACCTTGGGGACACCTAAGGGCAACCTCGAAAGTCATTCTAGAGTGTTTGTATGAACCTTGGGACACCTTGGGACAACCTAGGAAGTCATTCTAGAGTGTTTGTATGAACCTTGGAGACACCTTGGGGCAACCTCGGAAGTCATTCTAGAGTGTTTGTATGAACCTTGGGGAAACCTTGGGACAACCTCGGAAGTTATTCTAGAGAGTTTGTATGAACCTTGGGAACACCTTGGGACAACCTCGGAAGTCATTCTATAGAGTTTGTATGAACCTTGGGGACACCTTGGAACAACCTCGGAAGTCATTCTAGAGTGTTTGTATGAACCTTAGGGACACCTTAGAAAACCTTGGGACAACCTCGAAAGTCATTCTAGAGTGTTTGTATGAACCTTGGGGACACCTTGGGACAACCTCCGAAGTCATTCTAGATTGCTTTACTGAACCTTGAGAAAACTTGGGATAACTTCGGAAGTCATTCTAGAGTGTTTGTATGTACCTTGGGGACACCTTGGGACAACCTCTGAAGTCATTCTAGATTGCTTGTATGAACCTTGGGAAAACTTGGGATAACTTCGGAAGTCATTCTAGAGAATTTTTATGAACCTTGGGGACACCTTGGGACAACCTCTGAAGTCATTCTAGATTGCTTCTATGAACCTTGGGAAAACTTGGGATAACTTCGGAAGTCATTCTAGAGTGTTTGTATGAACCTTGGGGACACCTTGGAAAACCTTGGGACAACCTCGAAAGTCATTCTAGAGAATTTGTATGAACCTTGGGGACACCTTGGAACACCTTGGGACAACCTCGAAAGTCATTCTAGAGTGTTTGTATGTACCTTGGGGACACCTTGGGACAACCGCGGAAGTCATTCTAGAGTGTTTGTATGAACCTTGGGGACACCTTGGGACAACCTAGGAAGTCATTCTAGAGAGTTTGTATGAACCTTGGGAACACCTTGGGACAACCTCGGAAGTCATTCTATAGAGTTTGTATGAACCTTGGGAACACCTTGGGACAACCTCGGAAGTCATTCTAGAGAGTTTGTATGAACCTTGGGGACACCTTGGAACACCTTGGGACAACCTCGAAAGTCATTCTAGAGTGTTTGTATGTACCTTGGGGACACCTTGGGACAACCGCGGAAGTCATTCTAGAGTGTTTGTATGAACCTTGGGGACACCTTGGGACAACCTAGGAAGTCATTTTAGAAAGTTTGTATGAACCTTGGGGAAACTATGGGAAAACCTCGGAAGTTTTCTATAGTGTTTGTATGAACCTTGGAGACACCTTGGGAAAACCTAGGAAGTCATTCTAGAGTGTTTGTATGAACCTTGGGGACACCTTGGGACAACCTCGGAAGTCATTCTAGAGTAATTGTATGAACCTTGGGGACACCTTGGGGCAACCTCGAAAGTCATTCTAGAGAGTTTGTATGAACCTTGGGAACACCTTGGGACAACCTCGGAAGTCATTCTAGAGAGTTTGTATGAACCCTGGGGACAACTTGGAACACCTTGGGACAACTTCGGAAGTCATTCTAGAGTGTTTGTTTGAACCTTGGGGACACTTCAGGATATCCTCGGAAGTCATTCTATAAAATTTGTATGAACCTTGGGGACACCTTGGGACAACCTCGGAAGTCATTCTAGAGTGTTTGTATGAACCTTGGGGACACCTTGGGGCAACCTCGAAAGTCATTCTAGAGTGTTTGTATGAACCTTGAAACACCTTGGGACAACCTCGAAAGTCATTCTAGAGAGTTTGTATGAACCTTGGGGACACCTTGGGACAACCTCGGAAGTCATTTTAGAAAGTTTGTATGAACCTTGGGGAAACCCTTTGACAACCTCGGTAGTTTTGTAGAGTGTTTGTATGAACCTTGGGGACACCTTGGGAAAACCTAGGAAGTCATTCTAGAGTGTTTGTATGAACCTTTGGACACCTTAGGACAACTTCGGAAGTCATTCTAGAGTGTTTGTATAAACCTTGGAACAACTTGGGATAACTTCGGAAGTCATTCTAGAGAGTTTGTATGAACCTTGGGACAACCTCGGAAGTCATTCTAGAGTGTTTGTATGAACCTTGGGATAACCTCGGAAGTCATTCTAGGGAGTTTGTATGAACCTTGGGGACACCTTGGGACCACCTCGGAAGTCATTCTAGAGTGTTTGTATGAACCTTGGGGACACCGCGGCACAACCTCGGAAGTCATTCTAGAGTGTTTGTATGAACCTTGGGACAACCTCGGAAGTCATTCTATAGAGTTTGTATGAACCTCGGGAACACCTCGGAACAACCTCTGAAGTCATTCTATAGAGTTTGTATGAACCTTGGGGACACCTTGGGACAACCTCGAAAGTCATTCTAGAGTGTTTGTATGAACCTTGGGGACACCTCGGGACAATCTCGGAAGTCATTCTAGAGTGTTTGTATGAACCTTGGGGAAACCTTGGGACAACCTCGGAAGTCATTCTAGAGTGTTTGTATGAACCTTGGGGCAACCTCGGAAGTCATTCTAGAGTGTTTGTATGAACCTTGGGACAACCTCGGAAGTCATTTTAGAGTGTTTGTATAAACCTTGGGGACACCTTGGGACCAACTCGGAAGTCATTCTAGAGTGTTTGTATGAACCTTGGGGACACCTTGGGACAACCTCGGAAGTCATTCTAGAGTGTTTGTATGAACCTTGGGACAACCTCGGAAGTCATTCTAGAGTGTTTGTATGAACCTTGGGAACACCTTGGGACAACCTCGGAAGTCATTCTATAGAGTTTGTATGAACTTTGGGGATACCTTGGGAGAACCTCGAAAGTATTCTAGAGTGTTTGTATGAACCTTGGAGAAACCTTGGGACAACTTCGGAAGTCATTCTAGAATGTTTGTATGAACCTTGGGGACACCTTGGGACACCTTGGGACAACCTCGGAAGTCATTCTATAGTGTTTGTATGAAACTTGGGCACACCTTGGAACACCTTGGGACAACCTCGGAAGTCATTCTAGAGTGTTTGTATGAACCTTGGGAACACCTTGGGAAAACCTCGGAAGTCATTCTAGAATGTTTGTATGAACCTTGGGACACCTTAGGACAACTTCGGAAGTCATTCTAGAGTGTTTGTATGAACCTTGGGACACCTTAGGACAACTTCGGAAGTCATTCTAGAGTGTTTGTATAAACCTTGGAACAACTTGGGAAAACTTCGGAAGTCATTCTAGAGAGTTTGTATGAACCTTGGGACAACCTCGGAAGTCATTCTAGAGTGTTTGTATGAACCTTGGGATAACCTCGGAAGTCATTCTAGGGAGTTTGTATGAACCTTGGGGACACCTTGGGACAATCTCGGAAGTCATTCTAGAGTGTTTGTATCAACCTTGGGGACACCTTGGGACAACCTTGAAAGTAATTCTAGAGTGCTTATATCAACATGGGGACACCTTGGGAACACCTTGGGACAACCGCAGAAGTCATTCTAGAGTGTATTTATGAGCCTTGGGGACACCTTCGGACAACCTCGGAAGTTTTCTAGAGTGTTTGTATGAACCTTGGGAACACCTTGGGACAACCGCAGAAGTCATTCTAAAGTGTTTGTATGAACCTTGGGGACACCTTGGGACAACCTCGGAAGTCATTCTAGAGTATTTCTATGAACCTTGGGGACACCTTGGAACAAGCTCAGAAGTCATTCTAGAGTGTTTGTATGAACCTTGGGGACACCTTGGAACAACCTCAGAAGTCATTCTAGAGTGTTTGTATCAACCTTGGGGACACCTTGGGACAACCTCGGAAGTCATTCTAGAGTGTTTGTATGAACCTTGGGCACACCTTGGGACAACCTCTGAAGTCATTCTAGATTGCTTGTATGAACCTTGGGGAAACTTTGGGACACCTTGGGAAAACCTCGCAAGTCATTCTAGAGTGTTTGTATGAAGCTTGGGGACACCTCAGGACAACCTCGGAAGTCATTCTAGAGTGTTTGTTTGTTGATAATAGATGGCAACAAAATTCAACACCAAATTTCAAGGCCATTCAAATAGTGCAAGATGGCTTCATTTGGATGAAACATGGCCGTAACAACAATTAGATCGCAAAAAAACTCAACATCAAATTTCAAGGCCATTGAAATTCTGCAAGATGACTTCATTTGGATGAAACATGGCCGCTACAACAAAAAGAGATGGCAACAAAATTCAACATCAAATTTCAAGGCCATTGAAATAGTGCAAGATGGCTTCATTTGGATGTAACATGGCCGTATTAACGACAATAGATGGCAACAAAATTCAACATCAAATTTCAAGGCCATTCAAATAGTGCAAGATGGCTTCATTTGGATGAAACATGGCCGTAACAACGATAATAGATGGCAACAAAATTCAACATCAAATTTCAAGGCCATTCAAATAGTGCAAGATGGCTTCATTTGGATGAAACATGGCCGTAACAACGATAATAGATGGCAACAAAATTCAACGTCAAATTTCAAAGCCATTGAAATAATGCAAGATGGCTTCATTTGGATGAAACATGGCCGCTACAACTAAAATGAATGGCAACAAAATTCAACATCAAATTTCAAGGACATTCAAATAGTGCAAGATGGCTTCATTTGGATGAAACATGGCCGTAACAACGATAATAGATGGCAACAAAATTCAACATCAAATTTCAAGGCCATTCAAATAGTGCAAGATGGCTTCATTTGGATGAAACATGGCCGTAACAACGATAATAGATGGCAACAAAATTCAACATCAAATTTCAAGGCCATTCAAATAGTGCAAGATGGCTTCATTTGGATGAAACATG
The DNA here is from genome assembly GCF_943734735.2 of Anopheles gambiae. Taxonomy (NCBI): domain Eukaryota; kingdom Metazoa; phylum Arthropoda; class Insecta; order Diptera; family Culicidae; genus Anopheles; species Anopheles gambiae. The sequence continues at coordinate 1,784,214 of NW_026902714.1, forward strand.
GCCGTAACAACGAAAATAGATGGCAACAAAATTCAACATCAAATTTCAAGGCCATTCAAATAGTGCAAGATGGCTTCATTTGGATGAAACATGGCCGTAACAACGATAATAGATGGCAACAAAATTCAACATCAAATTTCAAGGCCATTCAAATAGTGCAAGATGGCTTCATTTGGATGAACCATGGCCGTAACAACGATAATAGATGGCAACAAAATTCAACATCAAATTTCAAGGCCATTCAAATAGTGCATTATGGCTTCATTTGGATGAAACATGGCCGCTACAACGAAAATAGATGGCAACAAAATTTAACATCAAATTTCAAGGCCATTCAACTAGTGCAATATGGCTACATTTGGATGAAATATGGCGGTAACAACGATAATAGATGGCAAAAAAGTTCAACATCAAATTTCAAGGCCATTAAAATGGTGCAAGATGGCTTCATTTGGATGAAACATGGCCGCAACAACGATAATAGATGGCAACAAAATTCAACATCGAATTTCAAAGCCATTGAATTAATGCAAGATGCCTTCATTTGGATGAAACATGGCCGCTACAACTAATATAAATGGCAACAAAATTCAACATCAAATTTCAAGGCTATTCAAATAGTGCAAGATGGCTTCATTTGGATGAAACATGGCCGCTACAACGAAAATAAATGGCAACAAAATTCAACATCAAATTTCAAGGCCATTAAAATAGTGCAAGATGGCTTCATTTGGATGAAACATGGCCGTAACAACGATAATAGATGGCAACAAAATTCAACATCAAACTTCAAGGCCATTGAAATAGTGCAAGATGGCTTCATTTGGATGAAACATGGCCGTAACAACGATAATAGATGGCTACAAAATTCAACATCGAATTTCAAGGCCATTCAAATAGTGCAAGATAGCTTCATTTGGATGAAACATGGCCGTAACAACGATAATAGATGGCAAAAAAAACTCAACATCAAATTTCAAGGCCATTGAAATAGTGCAAGATTGCTTCATTTGGATGAAACATGGCCGTAACAACGAAAAGAGATGGCAACAAAATTCAACATCGAATTTCAAGGCCATTGAAATAGTGCAAGATGGCTTCATTTGGATGAAACATGGCCGTAACAACGATAATGGATCGCAACAAAATTCAACATCAAATTTCAAGGCCATTCAAATAGTGCAAGATGGCTTCATTTGGATGAAACATGGCCGTAACAACGATAATAGATGGCAACAAAATTCAACATCAAATTTCAAGGCCATTCAAATAGTGCAAGATGGCTTCATTTGGATGAAACATGGCCGTATTAACGACAATAGATGGCAACAAAATTCAACATCAAATTTCAAGGCCATTCAAATAGTGCAAGATGGCTTCATTTGGATGAAACATGGCCGTAACAACGATAATAGATGGCAACAAAATTCAACATCAAATTTCAAGGCCATTCAAATAGTGCAAGATGGCTTCATTTGGATGAAATATGGCCGTAACAACGATAATAGATGGCAAAAAAATTCAACATCAAATTTCAAGGCCATTCAAATAGTGCAAGATGGCTTCATTTGGATGAAACATGGCCGTAACAACGATAATAGATGGCAACAAAATTCAACATCAAATTTCAAGGCCATTGAAATAGTGCAAGATGGCTTCATTTGGATGAAATATGGCCGTAACAACGATAATAGATGGCAAAAAAATTCAACATCAAATTTCAAGGCCATTCAAATGGTGCAATATGGCTTCATTTGGATGAAACATGGCCGTAACAACGATAATAGATGGCAACAAAATTCAACATCAAATTTCAAGGCCATTCAAATAGTGCAAGATGGCTTCATTTGGATGAAATATGGCTGTAACGGCGATAATAGATGGCAACAAAATTCAACATCAAATTTCAAGGCCATTCAAATAGTGCAAGATGGCTTCATTTGGATGAAACATGGCCGTAACAACGATAATAGATGGCAACAAAATTCAACATCAAATTTCAAGGCCATTGAAATAGTGCAAGATGGCTTCATTTGGATGAAATATGGCCGTAACAACGATAATAGATGGCAAAAAAATTCAACATCAAATTTCAAGGCCATTCAAATGGTGCAATATGGCTTCATTTGGATGAAACATGGCCGTAACAACGATAATAGATGGCAACAAAATTCAACATCAAATTTCAAGGCCATTCAAATAGTGCAAGATGGCTTCATTTGGATGAAATATGGCCGTAACAACGATAATAGATGGCAAAAAAATTCAACATCAAATTTCAAGGCCATTCAAATGGTGCAATATGGCTTCATTTGGATGAAACATGGCCGTAACAACGATAATAGATGACAACAAAATTCAACAACAAATTTCAAGGCCATTGAAATAGTGCAAGATGGCTTCATTTGGATGAAACATGGCCGTAACAACGATAATAGATCGCAACAAAACTCAACATCAAATTTCAAGGCCATTCAAATAGTGCAATATGGCTTCGTTTGGATGAAACATGGCCGTAACAACGATAATAGATGGCAACAAAATTCAACATCAAATTTCAAGGCCATTCAAATAGTGCAAGATGGCTTCATTTGGATGAAACATGGTCGTAACAACTAAAATAAACGGCAACAAAATTCAACATCGAATTTCAAGGCCATTCAAATAGTGCAAGATGGCTTCATTTGGATGAAACATGGCCGCTACAACGAAAAGAGATGGCAACAAAATTCAACATCAAATTTCAAGGCCATTCAAATAGTGCAAGATGGCTTCATTTGGATGAAACATGGCCGTAACAACGATAATAGATGGCAACAAAATTCAACATCAAATTTCAAGGCCATTGAAATAGTGCAAGATGGCTTCATTTGGATGAAATATGGCCGTAACAACGATAATAGATGGCAACAAAATTCAACATCAAATTTCAAGGCCATTCTAATGGTGCAATATGGCTTCATTTGGATGAAACATGGCCGTAACAACGATAATAGATGGCAACAAAATTCAACATCAAATTTCAAGGCCATTCAAATAGTGCAAGATGGCTTCATTTGGATGAAATATGGCTGTAACGACGATAATAGATGGCAACAAAATTCAACATCAAATTTCAAGGCCATTCAAATAGTGCAAGATGGCTTCATTTGGATGAAACATGGCCGTAACAACGATAATAGATGGCAACAAAATTCAACATCAAATTTCAAGGCCATTGAAATAGTGCAAGATGGCTTCATTTGGATGAAACATGGCCGTAACAACGATAATAGATGGCAACAAAATTCAACATCAAATTTCAAGGCCATTCAAATAGTGCAAGATGGCTTCATTTGGATGAAACATGGCCGTAACAACGATAATAGATGGCAACAAAATTCAACATCAAATTTCAAGGCCATTCAAATGGTGCAATATGGCTTCATTTGGATGAAACATGGCCGTAACAACGATAATAGATGGCTACAAAATTCAACATCAAATTTCAAGGCCATTCAAATAGTGCATTATGGCTTCATTTGGATGAAACATGGCCGCTACAACGAAAATAGATGGCAACAAAATTTAACATCAAATTTCAAGGCCATTCAACTAGTGCAATATGGCTACATTTGGATGAAATATGGCGGTAACAACGATAATAGATGGCAAAAAAGTTCAACATCAAATTTCAAGGCCATTCAAATAGTGCAAGATGGCTTCATTTGGATGAAACATGGCCGCAACAACGATAATAGATGGCAACAAAATTCAACATCGAATTTCAAAGCCATTGAATTAATGCAAGATGCCTTCATTTGGATGAAACATGGCCGCTACAACTAATATAAATGGCAACAAAATTCAACATCAAATTTCAAGGCTATTCAAATAGTGCAAGATGGCTTCATTTGGATGAAACATGGCCGCTACAACGAAAATAGATGGCAACAAAATTCAACATCAAATTTCAAGGCCATTCAAATAGTGCAAGATGGCTTCATTTGGATGAAACATGGCCGTAACAACGATAATAGATGGCAACAAAATTCAACATCAAACTTCAAGGCCATTGAAATAGTGCAAGATGGCTTCATTTGGATGAAACATGGCCGTAACAACGATAATAGATGGCTACAAAATTCAACATCAAATTTCAAGGCCATTCAAATAGTGCAAGATGGCTTCATTTGGATGAAACATGGCCGTAACAACGAAAAGAGATGGCAACAAAATTCAACATCAAATTTCAAGGCCATTCAAATAGTGCAAGATAGCTTCATTTGGATGAATCATGGCCGTAACAACGATAATGGATCGCAACAAAATTCAACATCAAATTTCAAGGCCAGTGAAATAGTGCAAGATGGCTTCATTTGGATGAAACATGGCCGTAACAACGATAATAGATGGCAACAAAATTCAACATCAAATTTCAAAGCCATTCAAATAGTGCAAGATGGCTTCATTTAGATAAAACATGGCCGTAACAACGATAATAGATGGCAACAAAATTCAACATCAAATTTCAAGGCCATTCAAATAGTGCAAGATGGCTTCATTTGGATGAAACATGGCCGTAACAACGATAATAGATGGCAACAAAATTCAACATCAAATTTCAAGGCCATTCAAATAGTTCAAGATGGCTTCATTTGGATGAAACATGGCCGTAACAACGAAAATAGATGGCAACAAAATTCAACATCAAATTTCAAGGCCATTCAAATAGTGCAAGATGGCTTCATTTGGATGAAACATGGCCGTATTAACGACAATAGATGGCAATAAAATTCAACATCAAATTTCAAGGCCATTCAAATAGTGCAAGATGGCTTCATTTGGATGAACCATGGCCGTAACAACGATAATAGATGGCAACAAAATTCAACATCAAATTTCAAGGCCATTCAAATAGTGCAAGATGGCTTCATTTGGATAAAACATGGCCGTAACAACGATAATAGATGGCAACAAAATTCAACATCAAATTTCAAGGCCATTCAAATGGTGCAATATGGCTTCATTTGGATGAAACATGGCCGTAACAACGATAATAGATGGCAACAAAATTCAACATCAAATTTCAAGGCCATTCAAATAGTGCAAGATGGCTTCATTTGGATGAACCATGGCCGTAACAACGATAATAGATGGCAACAAAATTCAACATCAAATTTCAAGGCCATTCAAATAGTGCATTATGGCTTCATTTGGATGAAACATGGCCGTAACAACGAAAATAGATGGCAACAAAATTTAACATCAAATTTCAAGGCCATTCAACTAGTGCAATATGGCTACATTTGGATGAAATATGGCGGTAACAACGATAATAGATGGCAAAAAAGTTCAACATCAAATTTCAAGGCCATTCAAATAGTGCAAGATGGCTTCATTTGGATGAAACATGGCCGCAACAACGATAATAGATGGCAACAAAATTCAACATCGAATTTCAAAGCCATTGAATTAATGCAAGATGCCTTCATTTGGATGAAACATGGCCGCTACAACTAATATAAATGGCAACAAAATTCAACATCAAATTTCAAGGCTATTCAAATAGTGCAAGATGGCTTCATTTGGATGAAACATGGCCGCTACAACGAAAATAAATGGCAACAAAATTCAACATCAAATTTCAAGGCCATTCAAATAGTGCAAGATGGCTTCATTTGGATGAAACATGGCCGTAACAACGATAATAGATGGCAACAAAATTCAACATCAAACTTCAAGGCCATTGAAATAGTGCAAGATGGCTTCATTTGGATGAAACATGGCCGTAACAACGATAATAGATGGCTACAAAATTCAACATCAAATTTCAAGGCCATTGAAATAGTGCAAGATGGCTTCATTTGGATGAAACATGGCCGTAACAACGAAAAGAGATGGCAACAAAATTCAACATCAAATTTCAAGGCCATTCAAATAGTGCAAGATAGCTTCATTTGGATGAATCATGGCCGTAACAACGATAATGGATCGCAACAAAATTCAACATCAAATTTCAAGGCCAGTGAAATAGTGCAAGATGGCTTCATTTGGATGAAACATGGCCGTAACAACGATAATAGATGGCAACAAAATTCAACATCAAATTTCAAGGCCATTCAAATAGTGCAATATGGCTTCATTTAGATAAAACATGGCCGTAACAACGATAATAGATGGCAACAAAATTCAACATCAAATTTCAAGGCCATTCAAATAGTGCAAGATGGCTTCATTTGGATGAAACATGGCCGTAACAACGATAATAGATGGCAACAAAATTCAACATCAAATTTCAAGGCCATTCAAATAGTGCAAGATGGCTTCATTTGGATGAAACATGGCCGTAACAACGAAAATAGATGGCAACAAAATTCAACATCAAATTTCAAGGCCATTCAAATAGTGCAAGATGGCTTCATTTGGATGAAACATGGCCGTATTAACGACAATAGATGGCAACAAAATTCAACATCAAATTTCAAGGCCATTCAAATAGTGCAAGATGGCTTCATTTGGATGAAACATGGCCGTAACAACGATAATAGATGGCAACAAAATTCAACAACAAGTTTCAAGGCCATTGAAATAGTGCAAGATGGCTTCATTTGGATGAAACATGGCCGTAACAACGATAATAGATGGCAACAAAACTCAACATCAAATTTCAAGGCCATTCAAATAGTGCAATATGGCTTCATTTGGATGAAACATGGCCGTAACAACGATAATAGATGGCAACAAAATTCAACATCAAATTTCAAGGCCATTCAAATAGTGCAAGATGGCTTCATTTGGATGAAACATGGTCGTAACAACTAAAATAAACGGCAACAAAATTCAACATCGAATTTCAAGGCCATTCAAATAGTGCAAGATGGCTTCATTTGGATGAAACATGGCCGCTACAACGAAAAGAGATGGCAACAAAATTCAACATCAAATTTCAAGGCCATTCAAATAGTGCAAGATGGCTTCATTTGGATGAAACATGGCCGTAACAACGATAATAGATGGCAACAAAATTCAACATCAAATTTCAAGGCCATTGAAATAGTGCAAGATGGCTTCATTTGGATAAAACATGGCCGTTACAACGATAATAGATGGCAAAAAAATTCAACATCAAATTTCAAGGCCATTCAAATGGTGCAATATGGCTTCATTTGGATGAAACATGGCCGTAACAACGATAATAGATGGCAACAAAATTCAACATCAAATTTCAAGGCCATTCAAATAGTGCAAGATGGCTTCATTTGGATGAAATATGGCTGTAACGACGATAATAGATGGCAACAAAATTCAACATCAAATTTCAAGGCCATTCAAATAGTGCAAGATTGCTTCATTTGGATGAAACATGGCCGTAACAACGATAATAGATGGCAACAAAATTCAACATCAAATTTCAAAGCCATTGAAATAATGCAAGATGGCTTCATTTGGATGAAACATGGCCGCTACAACTAAAATGAATGGCAACAAAATTCAACATCAAATTTCAAGGCCATTCAAATAGTGCAAGATGGCTTCATTTGGATGAAACATGGCCGCTACAACAAAAATAAATGGCAACAAAATTCAACATCAAATTTCAAGGCCATTCAAATAGTGCAAGATGGCTTCATTTGGATGAAACATGGCCGTAACAACGATAATAGATGGCAACAAAATTCAACATCAAATTTCAAGGCCATTCAAATAGTGCAAGATGGCTTCATTTGGATGAAACATGGCCGTAACAACGATAATAGATGGCTTCAAAATTCAACATCAAATTTCAAGGCCATTCAAATAGTGCAAGATGGCTTCATTTGGATGAAACATGGCCGTAACAACGATAATAGATGGCAACAAAATTCAACATCAAATTTCAAGGCCATTCAAATAGTGCAAGATGGCTTCATTTGGATGAAACATGGCCGTAACAACGAAAATAGATGGCAACAAAATTCAACATCAAATTTCAAGGCCATTCAAATAGTGCAAGATGGCTTCATTTGGATGAAACATGGCCGTAACAACGATAATAGATGGCAACAAAATTCAACATCAAATTTCAAGGCCATTCAAATAGTGCAAGATGGCTTCATTTGGATGAAACATGGCCGTAACAACGATAATAGATGGCAACAAAATTCAACATCAAATTTCAAGGCCATTCAAATAGTGCATTATGGCTTCATTTGGATGAAACATGGCCGTAACAACGATAATAGATGGCAACAAAATTCAACATCAAATTTCAAGACCATTGAAATAGTGCAAGATGGCTTCATTTGGATGAAACATGGCCGTAACAACGATAATAGATGGCAACAAAATTCAACATCAAATTTCAAGGACATTCAAATAGTGCAAGATGGCTTTATTTGGATGAAACATGGCCGTAACAACGATAATAGATGGCAACAAAATTCAACATCAAATTTCAAAGCCTTGAAATAGTGCAAGATGGCTTCATTTGGATGAAACATGGCCGCAACAACGAAAATAAATGGCAACAAAATTCAACATCAAATTTCAAGGACATTCAAATAGTGCAATATGGCTTCATTTGGATGAAACATGGCCGTAACAACGATAATAGATGGCAACAAAACTCAACATCAAATTTCAAGGCCATTCAAATAGTGCAATATGGCTTCATTTGGATGAAACATGGCCGTAACAACGATAATAGATGGCAACAAAATTCAACATCAAATTTCAAGGCCATTCAAATAGTGCAAGATGGCTTCATTTGGATGAAACATGGCCGTAACATCGATAATAGATGGCAACAAAATTCAACATCAAATTTCAAGGCCATTGAAATAGTGCAAGATGGCTTCATTTGGATGAAACATGGTCGTAACAACGATAATAGATGGCCAAAAAACTCAACATCAAATTTCAAGGCTATTCAAATAGTGCAAGATGTCTTCATTTGGATGAAATATGGCCATAACAACGATAATAGATGGCAACAAAATTCAACATCAAATTTCAAAGCCATTCAATTAGTGCAAGATGACTTCATTTTCATGAAACATGGCCGCAACAACGAAAATAAATGGCAACAAAATTCAACATCAAATTTCAAGGCCATTCAAATAGTGCAAGATGGCTTCATTTGGATGAAACATGGCCGTAACAACGATAATAGATGGCAACAAAATTCAACACCAAATTTCAAAGCCATTGAAATAATGCAAGATGGCTTCATTTGGATGAAACATGGCCGCTACAACTAAAATGAATGGCAACAAAATTCAACATCAAATTTCAAGGCCATTCAAATAGTGCAAGATGGCTTCATTTGGATGAAACATGGCCGCTACAACGAAAATAAATGGCAACAAAATTCAACATCAAATTTCAAGGCCATTCAAATAGTGCAAGATGGCTTCATTTGGATGAAATATGGCCGTAACAACGAAAATAGATGGCAACAAAATTCAACATCAAATTTCAAGGACATTCAAATAGTGCAAGATGGCTTCATTTGGATGAAACATGGCCGTAATAACGATAATAGATGGCAACAAAATTCAACATCAAATTTCAAAGCCATTCAATTAGTGCAAGATGACTTCATTTTCATGAAACATGGCCGCAACAACGAAAATAAATGGCAACAAAATTCAACATCAAATTTCAAGGCCATTCAAATAGTGCAAGATGGCTTCATTTGGATGAAACATGGCCGTAACAACGATAATAGATGGCAACAAAATTCAACATCAAATTTCAAAGCCATTGAAATAATGCAAGATGGCTTCATTTGGATGAAACATGGCCGCTACAACTAAAATGAATGGCAACAAAATTCAACATCAAATTTCAAGGCCATTCAAATAGTGCAAGATGGCTTCATTTGGATGAAACATGGCCGCTACAACGAAAATAAATGGCAACAAAATTCAACATCAAATTTCAAGGCCATTCAAATAGTGCAAGATGGCTTCATTTGGATGAAACAAGGCCGTAACAACGATAATAGATGGCAACAAAATTCAACATCAAATTTCAAGGCCATTCAAATAGTGCAAGATGGCTTCATTTGAATGAAACATGGCCGTAACAACGATAATAGATGGCAACAAAATTTAACATCAAATTTCAAGGCCATTCAAATAGTGCAATATGGCTTCATTTGGATGAAACATGGCCGTAACAACGATAATAGATGGCAACAAAATTCAACATCAAATTTCAAGGCCATTCAAATAGTGCAAGATGGCTTCATTTGGATGAAACATGGCCGTAACAACGAAAATAGATGGCAACAAAATTCAACACCAAATTTCAAGGCCATTCAAATAGTGCAAGATGGCTTCATTTGGATGAAACATGGCCGTAACAATGATAATAGATGGCAACAAAATTCAACATCAAATTTCAAGGCCATTCAAATAGTGCAAGATGGCTTCATTTGGATGAAACATGGCCGTAACAACGATAATAGATGGCAACAAAATTCAACATCAAATTTCAAGGCCATTCAAATAGTGCATTATGGCTTCATTTGGATGAAACATGGCAGTAACAACGATAATAGATGGCAACAAAATTCAACATCAAATTTCAAAACCTTGAAATGGTGCAAGATGGCTTCATTTGGATGAAACATGGCCGCAACAACGAAAATAAATGGCAACAAAATTCAACATCAAATTTCAAGGACATTCAAATAGTGCAATATGGCTTCATTTGGATGAAACATGGCCGTAACAACGATAATAGATGGCAACAAAACTCAACATCAAATTTCAAGGCCATTCAAATAGTGCAATATGGCTTCATTTGGATGAAACATGGCCGTAACAACGATAATAGATGGCAACAAAATTCAACATCAAATTTCAAGGCCATTCAAATAGTGCAAGATGGCTTCATTTGGATGAAACATGGCCGTAACATCGATAATAGATGGCAACAAAATTCAACATCAAATTTCAAGGCCATTCAAATAGTGCAAGATGGCTTCATTTGGATGAAACATGGTCGTAACAACGATAATAGATGGCCAAAAAACTCAACATCAAATTTCAAGGCTATTCAAATAGTGCAAGATGGCTTCATTTGGATGAAACATGGCCATAACAACGATAATAGATGCCAACAAAATTCAACATCAAATTTCAAGGACATTCAAATAGTGCAATATGGCTTCATTTGGATGAAACATGGCCGTAACAACGATAATAGATGGCAACAAAACTCAACATCAAATTTCAAGGCCATTCAAATAGTGCAATATGGCTTCATTTGGATGAAACATGGCCGTAACAACGATAATAGATGGCAACAAAATTCAACATCAAATTTCAAGGCCATTCAAATAGTGCAAGATGGCTTCATTTGGATGAAACATGGCCGTAACAACGATAATAGATGGCAACAAAATTCAACATCAAATTTCAAGGCCATTCAAATAGTGCAAGATGGCTTCATTTGGATGAAACATGGCCGTAACAACGATAATAGATGGCAACAAAATTCAACATCAAATTTCAAGGCCATTCAAATAGTGCAAGATGGCTTCATTTGGATGAAACATGGCCGTAACAACGAAAAGAGATGGCAACAAAATTCAACATCAAATTTCAAGGCCATTGAATTAGTGCAAGATGACTTCATTTGGATGAAACATGGCCACAACAACGAAAATAAATGGCAACAAAATTCAACATCAAATTTCAAGGCCATTCAAATAGTGCAAGATGGCTTCATTTGGATGAAACATGGCCGTAACAACGATAATAGATGGCAACAAAATTCAACATCAAATTTCAAGGCCATTCAAATAGTGCAAGATAACTTCCTTTGGATGAAACATGGCCGTAACAACGAAAATAGATGGCAACAAAACTCAATCTCAAATTTCAAGGACATTCAAACAGTGCAAGATGGCTTCATTTGGATGAAATATGGCCGTAACAACGATAATAGATGGCAACAAAATTCAACATCAAATTTCAAGGCCATTCAAATAGTGCAAGATGGCTTCATTTGGATGAAATATGGCCGTAACAACGATAATAGATGGCAACAAAATTCAACATCAAATTTCAAGGCCATTCAAATAGTGCAAGATGGCTTCATTTGGATGAAACATGGCTGTAACAACGATAATAGATGGCAACAAAATTCAACATCAAATTTCAAAGCCATTGAATTAGTGCAAGATGACTTCATTTTCATGAAACATGGCCGCAACAACGAAAATAAATGGCAACAAAATTCAACATCAAATTTCAAGGCCATTCAAATAGTGCAAGATGGCTTCATTTGGATGAAACATGGCCGTAACAACGATAATAGATGGCAACAAAATTCAACATCAAATTTCAAGGCCATTCAAATAGTGCAAGATGGCTTCATTTGGATGAAACATGGCCGTAACAACGATAATAGATGGCAACAAAATTCAACATCAAATTTCAAGGCCATTCAAATAGTGCAAGATGGCTTCATTTGGATGAAATATGGCCGTAACAACGATAATAGATGGCAACAAAACTCAACATCAAATTTCAAGGACATTCAAATAGTGCAAGATGGCTTCATTTGAATGAAACATGGCCGTAACAACGATAACAGATGGCAACAAAATTCAACATCAAATTTCAAGGCCATTCAAATAGTGCAAGATGGCTTCATTTGGATGAAATATGGCCGTAACAACGATAATAGATGGCAACAAAATTCAACATCAAATTTCAAGGCCATTCAAATAGTGCAAGATGGCTTCATTTGGATGAAACATGGCCGTAACAACGATAATAGATGGCAACAAAACTCAACATCGAATTTCAAGGCCATTCAAATAGTGCATTATGGCGTCATTTGGATGAAACATGGCCGTATTAACGATAATAGATGGCAACAAAATTCAACATCAAATTTCAAGGCCATTCAAATAGTGCAAGATGGCTTCATTTGGATGAAACATGGCCGTAACAACGATAATAGATGGCAACAAAATTCAACATCAAATTTCAAGGCCATTCAAATAGTGCAAGATGGCTTCATTTGGATGAAACATGGCCGTAACAACGATAATAGATGGCTACAAAATTCAACATCAAATTTCAAGGACATTCAAATAGTGCAAGATGGCTTCATTTGGATGAAACATGGCCGTAACAACGATAATAGATGGCAACAAAACTCAATCTCAAATTTCAAGGCCATTCAAATAGTGCAAGATGGCTTCATTTGGATGAAACATGGCCGTAACAACGAAAAGAGATGGCAACAAAATTCAACATCAAATTTCAAAGACATTCAAATAGTGCAAGATGGCTTCATTTGGATGAAACATGGCCGTAACAACGATAATAGATGGCAACAAAATTCAACATCAAATTTCAAGGCCATTCAAATAGTGCAAGATGGCTTCATTTGGATGAAATATGGCCGTAACAATGATAATAGATGGCAACAAAATTCAACATCTAATTTCAAGGCCATTCAAATAGTGCAAGATGACTTCATTTGGATGAAACATGGCCGTAACAACGATAATAGATGGCAACAAAATTCAACATCAAATTTCAAGGACATTCAAATAGTGCAAGATGGCTTCATTTGGATGAAACATGGCCGTAACAACGATAATAGATGGCAACAAAATTCAACATCAAATTTCAAGGCCATTCAAATAGTGCAAGATGGCTTCATTTGGATGAAACATGGCCGTAACAACGATAAAAGATGGCAACAAAATTCAACATCAAATTTCAAGGCCATTCAAATAGTGCAAGATGGCTTCATTTGGATGAAATATGGCCATAACAACGATAATAGATGGCAACAAAATTCAACATCATATTTCAAGGACATTCAAATAGTGCAAGATGACTTCATTTGGATGTAACATGGCCGTAACAACGATAATAGATCGCAACAAAACTCAACATCAAATTTCAAGGCCATTCAAATAGTGCAAGATGGCTTCATTTGGATGAAACATGGCCGTAACAACGATAATAGATGGCAACAAAATTCAACATCAAATTTCAAAGTCATTGAAATAGTGCAAGATGGCTTCATTTGGATGAAATATGGCCGTAACAACGATAATAGATGGCAACAAAATTCAACATCAAATTTCAAGGACATTCAAATAGTGCAAGATGGCTTCATTTGGATGAAACATGGCCGTAACAACAATAATAGATGGCAACAAAATTCAACATCAAATTTCAAGGCCATTCAAATAGTGCAAGATGGCTTCATTTGGATGAAATATGGCCGTAACAACGATGATAGATGGCAACAAAATTCAACATCAAATTTCAAGGCCATTCAAATAGTGCAAGATGGCTTCATTTGGATGAAACATGGCCGTAACAACGATAATAGATGGCAACAAAATTCAACATCAAATTTCAAGGCCATTCAAATAGTGCAAGATGGCTTCATTTGGATGAAATGTGGCCATAACAACGAAAAGAGATGGCAACAAAATTCAACATCAAATTTCAAGGCCATTCAAATAGTGCAAGATGGCTTCATTTGGATGAAACATGGCCGTAACAACGATAATAGATGGCAACAAAATTCAACATCAAATTTCAAGGACATTCAAATAGTGCAAGATGGCTTCATTTGAATGAAACATGGCCGTAACAACGATAATAGATGGCAACAAAATTCAACATCAAATTTCAAGGCCATTCAAATAGTGCAAGATGGCTTCATTTGGATGAAACATGGCCGTAACAACGATAATAGATGGCAACAAAATTCAACATCAAATTTCAAGGCCATTCAAATAGTGCAAGATGGCTTCATTTGGATGAAATATGGCCGTAACAACGATAATAGATGGCAACAAAATTCAACATCAAATTTCAAGGCCATTCAAATAGTGCAAGATGGCTTCATTTGGATGAAACATGGCCGTAACAACAATAATAGATGGCAACAAAATTCAACATCAAATTTCAAGGCCATTCAAATAGTGCAAGATGGCTTCATTTGGATGAAATATGGCCGTAACAACGATGATAGATGGCAACAAAATTCAACATCAAATTTCAAGGCCATTCAAATAGTGCAAGATGGCTTCATTTGGATGAAACATGGCCGTAACAACGATAATAGATGGCAACAAAATTCAACATCAAATTTCAAGGCCATTCAAATAGTGCAAGATGGCTTCATTTGGATGAAATATGGCCGTAACAACGATAATAGATGGCAACAAAATTCAACATCAAATTTCAAGGCCATTGAAATAGTGCAAGATGGCTTCATTTGGATGAAACATGGCCGTAACAACGATAATAGATGGCAACAAAATTCAACATCAAATTTCAAGGCCATTCAAATAGTGCAAGATGGCTTCATTTGGATGAAACATGGCCGTAACAACGATAATAGATGGCAACAAAATTCAACATCAAATTTCAAGGCCATTCAAATAGTGCAAGATGGCTTCATTTGGATGAAACATGGCCGTAACAACGATAATAGATGGCAACAAAATTCAACATCAAATTTCAAGGCCATTCAAATAGTGCAAGATGGCTTCATTTGGATGAAATATGGCCGTAACAACGATAATAGATGGCAACAAAATTCAACATCAAATTTCAAGGCCATTGAAATAGTGCAAGATGGCTTCATTTGGATGAAACATGGCCGTAACAACGATAATAGATGGCAACAAAATTCAACATCAAATTTCAAGGCCATTCAAATAGTGCAAGATGGCTTCATTTGGATGAAACATGGCCGTAACAACGATAATAGATCGCAACAAAACTCAACATCAAATTTCAAGGCCATTGAAATAGTGCAATATGGCTTCATTTGGATGAAACATGGCCGTAACAACGATAATAGATGGCAACAAAATTCAACATCAAATTTCAAGGCCATTCAAATAGTGCAAGATGGCTTCATTTGGATGAAACATGGCCGTAACAACGATAAAAGATGGCAACAAAATTCAACATCAAATTTCAAGGCCATTGAAATAGTGCAAGATGGCTTCATTTGGATGAAACATGGCCGTAACAACGATAATAGATGGCAACAAAATTCAACATCAAATTTCAAGGCCATTCAAATAGTGCATTATGGCTTCATTTGGATGAAACATGGCCGTAACAACGATAATAGATGTCAATAAAATTCAACATCAAATTTCAAGGCCATTCAAATAGTGCAAGATGGCTTCATTTGGATGAAACATGGCCGTAACAACGATAATAGATGGCAACAAAATTCAACATCAAATTTCAAGGACATTCAAATAGTGCAAGATGGCTTCATTTGGATGAAACATGGCCGTAACAACGATAATAGATGGCAACAAAATTCAACATCAAATTTCAAGGACATTCAAATAGTGCAAGATGGCTTCATTTGGATGAAACATGGCCGTAACAACGACAATAGATGGCAACAAAATTCAACATCAAATTTCAAGGCCATTCAAATAGTGCAAGATGGCTTCATTTGGATGAAACATGGCCGTAACAACGATAATAGATCGCAACAAAACTCAACATCAAATTTCAAGGCCATTGAAATAGTGCAATATGGCTTCATTTGGATGAAACATGGCCGTAACAACGATAATAGATGGCAACAAAATTCAACATCAAATTTCAAGGACATTCAAATAGTGCAAGATGGCTTCATTTGGATGAAAAATGGCCGTAACAACGATAATAGATGGCAACAAAATTCAACATAAAATTTCAAGGCCATTCAAATAGTGCAAGATGGCTTCATTTGGATGAAATATGGCCGTAACAACGATAATAGATGGCAACAAAATTCAACATCAAATTTCAAGGCCATTCAAATAGTGCAAGATGGCTTCATTTGGATGAAACATGGCCGTAACAACGATAATAGATGGCAACAAAATTCAACATCAAATTTCAAGGCCATTCAAATAGTGCAAGATGGCTTCATTTGGATGAAACATGGCCGTAACAACGATAATAGATGGCAACAAAACTCAACATCAAATTTCAAGGCCATTCAAATAGTGCAAGATGGCTTCATTTGGATGAAACATGGCCGTAACAACGATAATAGATGGCAACAAAACTCAACATCAAATTTCAAGGCCATTCAAATAATGCATTATGGCTTCATTTGGATGAAACATGGCCGTAACAACGATAATAGATGGCAACAAAATTCAACATGAAATTTCAAGGCCATTCAAATAGTGCAAGATGGCTTCATTTGGATGAAATATGGCCGTAACAACGATAATAGATGGCAACAAAACTCAACATCAAATTTCAAGGCCATTGAAATAGTGCAAGATGGCTTCATTTGGATGAAATATGGCCGTAACAACGATAATAGATGGCAACAAAATTCAACATCAAATTTCAAGGCCATTCAAATAGTGCAAGATGGCTTCATTTGGATGAAACATGGCCGTAACAACGATAATAGATGGCAACAAAATTCAACATCAAATTTCAAGGCCATTCAAATAGTGCAAGATGGCTTCATTTGGATGAAACATGGCCGTAACAACGATAATAGATGGCAACAAAATTCAACATCAAATTTCAAGGCCATTCAAATAGTGCAAGATGGCTTCATTTGGATGAAACATGGCCGTAACAACGATAATAGATGGCAACAAAACTCAATCTCAAATTTCAAGGCCATTCAAATAGTGCAATATGGCTTCATTTGGATGAAATATGGCCGTAACAACGAAAAGAGATGGCAACAAAATTCAACATCAAATTTCAAGGCCATTGAAATAGTGCAAGATGGCTTCATTTGGATGAAAAATGGCCGTAACAACGATAATAGATTGCAACAAAACTCAATCTCAAATTTCAAGGACATTCAAATAGTGCAATATGGCTTCATTTGGATGAAACATGGCCGTAACAACGATAATAAATGGCAACAAAACTCAACATCAAATTTCAAGGACATTCAAATAGTGCAAGATGGCTTCATTTGGATGAAACATGGCCGTAACAACGATAATAGATGGCAACAAAATTCAACATCAAATTTCAAGGCCATTCAAATAGTGCAAGATGGCTTCATTTGGATGAAACATGGCCGTAACAACGATAATAGATGGCAACAAAATTCAACATCAAATTTCAAAGCCATTCAAATAGTGCAAGATGGCTTCATTTGGATGAAACATGGCCGTAACAACGATAATAGATGGCAACAAAATTCAACATCAAATTTCAAGGACATTCAAATAGTGCAAGATGGCTTCATTTGGATGAAAAATGGCCGTAACAACGATAATAGATGGCAACAAAATTCAACATCAAATTTCAAGGCCATTCAAATAGTGCAAGATGGCTTCATTTGGATGAAATATGGCCGTAACAACGATAATAGATGGCAACAAAATTCAACATCAAATTTCAAGGCCATTCAAATAGTGCAAGATGGCTTCATTTGGATGAAACATGGCCGTAACAACGATAATAGATGGCAACAAAATTCAACATCAAATTTCAAGGCCATTCAAATAGTGCAAGATGGCTTCATTTGGATGAAACATGGCCGTAACAACGATAATAGATGGCAACAAAACTCAACATCAAATTTCAAGGCCATTCAAATAGTGCAAGATGGCTTCATTTGGATGAAACATGGCCGTAACAACGATAATAGATGGCAACAAAACTCAACATCAAATTTCAAGGCCATTCAAATAATGCATTATGGCTTCATTTGGATGAAACATGGCCGTAACAACGATAATAGATGGCAACAAAATTCAACATCAAATTTCAAGGCCATTCAAATAGTGCAAGATGGCTTCATTTGGATGAAACATGGCCGTAACAACGATAATAGATGGCAACAAAATTCAACATCAAATTTCAAGGCCATTCAAAAAGTGAATTATGGCTTCATTTGGATGAAACATGGCCGTAACAACGAAAAGAGATGGCAACAAAATTCAACATCAAATTTCAAGGCCATTCAAATAGTGCAAGATGGCTTCATTTGGATGAAACATGGCCGTAACAACGATAATAGATGGCAACAAAATTCAACATCAAATTTCAAGGCCATTCAAATAGTGCAAGATGGCTTCATTTGGATGAAACATGGCCGTAACAACGATAATAGATGGCAACAAAATTCAACATCAAATTTCAAGGCCATTCAAATAGTGCAAGATGGCTTCATTTGGATGAAACATGGCCGTAACAACGATAATAGATGGCAACAAAATTCAACATCAAATTTCAAGGCCATTCAAATAGTGCAAGATGGCTTCATTTGGATGAAACATGGCCGTAACAACGATAATAGATGGCAACAAAATTCAACATCAAATTTCAAGGCCATTCAAATAATGCATTATGGCTTCATTTGGATGAAACATGGCCGTAACAACGATAATAGATGGCAACAAAACTCAACATCAAATTTCAAGGCCATTCAAATAGTGCAAGATGGCTTCATTTGGATGAAACATGGCCGTAACAACGATAATAGATGGCAACAAAATTCAACATCAAATTTCAAGGCCATTCAAATAGTGCAAGATGGCTTCATTTGGATGAAACATGGCCGTAACAACGATAATAGATGGCAACAAAATTCAACATCAAATTTCAAGGCCATTCAAATAGTGCAAGATGGCTTCATTTGGATGAAACATGGCCGTAACAACGATAATAGATGGCAACAAAATTCAACATCAAATTTCAAGGCCATTCAAATAGTGCAAGATGGCTTCATTTGGATGAAACATGGCCGTAACAACGATAATAGATGGCAACAAAACTCAATCTCAAATTTCAAGGCCATTCAAATAGTGCAATATGGCTTCATTTGGATGAAATATGGCCGTAACAACAAAAAGAGATGGCAACAAAATTCAACATCAAATTTCAAGGCCATTCAAATAGTGCAAGATGGCTTCATTTGGATGAAACATGGCCGTAACAACGATAATAGATTGCAACAAAACTCAATCTCAAATTTCAAGGACATTCAAATAGTGCAATATGGCTTCATTTGGATGAAACATGGCCGTAACAACGATAATAAATGGCAACAAAACTCAATCTCAAATTTCATGGCCTTTCAAATAGTGCAAGATGGCTTCATTTGGATGAAACATGGCCGTAACAACGATAATAGATGGCAACAAAATTCAACATCAAATTTCAAGGCCATTCAAATAGTGCAAGATGGCTTCATTTGGATGAAACATGGCCGTAACAACGATAATAGATGGCAACAAAACTCAATCTCAAATTTCAAGGCCATTCAAATAGTGCAATATGGCTTCATTTGGATGAAACATGGCCGTAACAACGAAAAGAGATGGCAACAAAATTCAACATCAAATTTCAAGGCCATTCAAATAGTGCAAGATGGCTTCATTTGGATGAAACATGGCCGTAACAACGATAATAGATTGCAACAAAACTCAATCTCAAATTTCAAGGACATTCAAATAGTGCAATATGGCTTCATTTGGATGAAACATGGCCGTAACAACGATAATAAATGGCAACAAAACTCAATCTCAAATTTCAAGGCCATTCAAATAGTGCAAGATGGCTTCATTTGGATGAAACATGGCCGTAACAACGATAATAGATGGCAAAAAAATTCAACATCAAATTTCAAGGCCATTCAAATAGTGCAAGATGGCTTCATTTGGATGAAACATGGCCTTAACAACGATAATAGATGGCAACAAAATTCAACATCAAATTTCAAAGCCATTCAAATAGTGCAAGATGGCTTCATTTGGATGAAACATGGCCGTAACAACGATAATAGATGGCAACAAAATTCAACATCAAATTTCAAGGACATTCAAATAGTGCAAGATGGCTTCATTTGGATGAAAAATGGCCGTAACAACGATAATAGATGGCAGCAAAATTCAACATCAAATTTCAAGGCCATTGAAATAGTGCAAGATGGCTTCATTTGGATGAAATATGGCCGTAACAACGATAATAGATGGCAACAAAATTCAACATCAAATTTCAAGGCCATTCAAATAGTGCAAGATGGCTTCATTTGGATGAAACATGGCCGTAACAACGATAATAGATGGCAACAAAATTCAACATCAAATTTCAAGGCCATTCAAATAGTGCAAGATGGCTTCATTTGGATGAAACATGGCCGTAACAACGATAATAGATGGCAACAAAATTCAACATCAAATTTCAAGGCCATTCAAATAGTGCAAGATGCCTTTATTTGGATGAAACATGGCCGTAACAACGATAATAGATGGCAACAAAATTCAACATCAAATTTCAAGGCCATTCAAATAGTGCAAGATGGCTTCATTTGGATGAAACATGGCCGTAACAACGATAATAGATGGCAACAAAATTCAACATCAAATTTCAAGGCCATTCAAATAGTGCAAGATGGCTTCATTTGGATGAAACATGGCCGTAACAACGATAATAGATGGCAACAAAATTCAACATCAAATTTCAAGGCCATTCAAATAGTGCAAGATGGCTTCATTTGGATGAAACATGGCCGTAACAACGATAATAGATGGCAACAAAATTCAACATCAAATTTCAAGGCCATTCAAATAGTGCAAGATGGCTTCATTTGGATGAAACATGGCCGTAACAACGATAATAGATGGCAACAAAATTCAACATCAAATTTCAAGGCCATTCAAATAGTGCAAGATGGCTTCATTTGGATGAAACATGGCCGTAACAACGATAATAGATGGCAACAAAACTCAACATCAAATTTCAAGGCCATTGAAATAGTGCAAGATGGCTTCATTTGGATGAAATATGGCCGTAACAACGATAATAGATGGCAAAAAAATTCAACATCAAATTTCAAGGCCATTCAAATAGTGCAAGATGGCTTCATTTGGATGAAACATGGCCGTAACAACGATAATAGATGGCAACAAAATTCAACATCAAATTTCAAGGCCATTCAAATAGTGCAAGATGGCTTCATTTGGATGAAACATGGCCGTAACAACGATAATAGATGGCAACAAAACTCAACATCAAATTTCAAGGCCATTCAAATAGTGCAAGATGGCTTCATTTGGATGAAACATGGCCGTAACAACGATAATAGATGGCAACAAAACTCAACATCAAATTTCAAGGCCATTCAAATAATGCATTATGGCTTCATTTGGATGAAACATGGCCGTAACAACGATAATAGATGGCAACAAAATTCAACATCAAATTTCAAGGCCATTCAAATAGTGCAAGATGGCTTCATTTGGATGAAACATGGCCGTAACAACGATAATAGATGGCAACAAAATTCAACATCAAATTTCAAGGCCATTCAAATAGTGCAAGATGGCTTCATTTGGATGAAACATGGCCGTAACAACGATAATAGATGGCAACAAAATTCAACATCAAATTTCAAGGCCATTCAAATAGTGCAAGATGGCTTCATTTGGATGAAACATGGCCGTAACAACGATAATAGATGGCAACAAAATTCAACATCAAATTTCAAGGCCATTCAAATAGTGCAAGATGGCTTCATTTGGATGAAACATGGCCGTAACAACGATAATAGATGGCAACAAAATTCAACATCAAATTTCAAGGCCATTCAAATAGTGCAAGATGGCTTCATTTGGATGAAACATGGCCGTAAGACGATAATAGATGGCAACAAAACTCAACATCAAATTTCAAGGCCATTCAAATAGTGCAAGATGGCTTCATTTGGATGAAACATGGCCGTAACAACGATAATAGATGGCAACAAAACTCAACATCAAATTTCAAGGCCATTCAAATAATGCATTATGGCTTCATTTGGATGAAACATGGCCGTAACAACGATAATAGATGGCAACAAAATTCAACATCAAATTTCAAGGCCATTCAAATAGTGCAAGATGGCTTCATTTGGATGAAACATGGCCGTAACAACGATAATAGATGGCAACAAAATTCAACATCAAATTTCAAGGCCATTCAAATAGTGCAAGATGGCTTCATTTGGATGAAACATGGCCGTAACAACGATAATAGATGGCAACAAAATTCAACATCAAATTTCAAGGCCATTCAAATAGTGCAATATGGCTTCATTTGGATGAAATATGGCCGTAACAACGAAAAGAGATGGCAACAAAATTCAACATCAAATTTCAAGGCCATTGAAATAGTGCAAGATGGCTTCATTTGGATGAAACATGGCCGTAACAACGATAATAGATTGCAACAAAACTCAATCTCAAATTTCAAGGACATTCAAATAGTGCAATATGGCTTCATTTGGATGAAACATGGCCGTAACAACGATAATAAATGGCAACAAAACTCAATCTCAAATTTCAAGGCCATTCAAATAGTGCAAGATGGCTTCATTTGGATGAAACATGGCCGTAACAACGATAATAGATGGCAACAAAACTCAATCTCAAATTTCAAGGCCATTCAAATAGTGCAATATGGCTTCATTTGGATGAAATATGGCCGTAACAACGAAAAGAGATGGCAACAAAATTCAACATCAAATTTCAAGGCCATTCAAATAGTGCAAGATGGCTTCATTTGGATGAAACATGGCCGTAACAACGATAATAGATGGCAACAAAACTCAATCTCAAATTTCAAGGCCATTCAAATAGTGCAATATGGCTTCATTTGGATGAAATATGGCCGTAACAACGAAAAGAGATGGCAACAAAATTCAACATCAAATTTCAAGGCCATTCAAATAGTGCAAGATGGCTTCATTTGGATGAAACATGGCCGTAACAACGATAATAGATGGCAACAAAATTCAACATCAAATTTCAAGGCCATTCAAATAGTGCAAGATGGCTTCATTTGGATGAAACATGGCCGTAACAACGATAATAGATGGCAACAAAACTCAATCTCAAATTTCAAGGCCATTCAAATAGTGCAAGATGGCTTCATTTGGATGAAACATGGCCGTAACAACGAAAAGAGATGGCAACAAAATTCAACATCAAATTTCAAGGCCATTCAAATAGTGCAAGATGGCTTCATTTGGATGAAACATGGCCGTAACAACGATAATAGATTGCAACAAAACTCAATCTCAAATTTCAAGGACATTCAAATAGTGCAATATGGCTTCATTTGGATAAAACATGGCCGTAACAACGATAATAAATGGCAACAAAACTCAATCTCAAATTTCAAGGCCATTCAAATAGTGCAAGATGGCTTCATTTGGATGAAACATGGCCGTAACAACGAAAAGAGATGGCAACAAAATTCAACATCAAATTTCAAGGCCATTCAAATAGTGCAAGATGGCTTCATTTGGATGAAACATGGCCGTAACAACGATAATAGATGGCAACAAAATTCAACATCAAATTTCAAGGACATTCAAATAGTGCAAGATGGCTTCATTTGGATGAAACATGGCCGTAACAACGATAATAGATGGCAACAAAACTCAATCTCAAATTTCAAGGCCATTCAAATAGTGCAATATGGCTTCATTTGGATGAAATATGGCCGTAACAACGAAAAGAGATGGCAACAAAATTCAACATCAAATTTCAAGGCCATTCAAATAGTGCAAGATGGCTTCATTTGGATGAAACATGGCCGTAACAACGATAATAGATGGCAACAAAATTCAACATCAAATTTCAAGGCCATTCAAATAGTGCAAGATGGCTTCATTTGGATGAAACATGGCCGTAACAACGATAATAGATGGCAACAAAACTCAATCTCAAATTTCAAGGCCATTCAAATAGTGCAAGATGGCTTCATTTGGATGAAATATGGCCGTAACAACGAAAAGAGATGGCAACAAAATTCAACATCAAATTTCAAGGCCATTCAAATAGTGCAAGATGGCTTCATTTGGATGAAACATGGCCGTAACAACGATAATAGATTGCAACAAAACTCAATCTCAAATTTCAAGGACATTCAAATAGTGCAATATGGCTTCATTTGGATGAAACATGGCCGTAACAACGATAATAAATGGCAACAAAACTCAATCTCAAATTTCAAGGCCATTCAAATAGTGCAAGATGGCTTCATTTGGATGAAACATGGCCGTAACAACGATAATAGATGGCAACAAAACTCAATCTCAAATTTCAAGGCCATTCAAATAGTGCAAGATGGCTTCATTTGGATGAAACATGGCCGTAACAACGATAATAGATGGCAACAAAATTCAACATCAAATTTCAAGGCCATTCAAATAGTGCAAGATGGCTTCATTTGGATGAAACATGGCCGTAACAACGATAATAGATGTCAACAAAATTCAACATCAAATTTCAAGGCCATTCAAATATTGCAAGATGGCTTTTTTTTTTTTTTAAACATATGTATATTTGCGAGTAAAGTCTAATGCTTATGAACTAATTTATGTACAAAAACAGAATGACGCAGGGAAAAAAAAATAACATATTTTATTACGTTAGACAACAATTGAGTACACCTAGATCAATCATACCATCGTTGTTACCAACGATGTGGATGATATAGTTTGCAAACAAACGCAAAACACCTATTCTCTGTTCAGTACTAACTCCGGCTAGTACTGGGAATTGCAAACAGTTAAAAGAACGAGCACAACCTGGAGCTAACGCAGTAATTTTCTGTTGCAGTAGCTCCCAAGCCGCCGAAACTCTTCTGCAACATGAAAATTTATGCTCCAGGGTTTCCACGAACGGAAAAAACAAACACGAGTTGGTCACAATTCGCCCCATTCGGAAAAGAAGATCGCATGTTGGAATTTTTCCGTTGACCAACAGGAAAAGTGTCGAACGTTGAAGGGATGATAAGGCTGGACAATTGACGTTTCTCCAGATCCTTCTCCAGCTGTGTTGTCGTGTCTCACGCACTATCTTAGCGTCTAGTAATCTGCTCGTAAGCATACGGCGCAACAGCCGAGACGATGGCCTTTGACCGTACTCTGGTGGCACGTACGCAAGTTGTTTAATCACGTTTCTCAGGCAAGGATATGTAGTCGGAATGCTTGAGAGATCCGGTGGATTACCGGCCCTCATGATGTGTGGCTCACCGATTGCTAGGCACTCTCGTTCTGCAAGATACCTGTTCGTCAAGAGAACATTAACTGTAACTGCTGGTATGTGCAGGTTCAGACCACCTCGCTTCCGTGGTAGTGCCAGCTGATGAAGTGGGATCCGGATTCCTCCAGTGCCATGCCACAGAAAGGAACCAATAACACTAGTGACCTTCGCAATGTCCAATGCTCTGGCGCCACATACTGACGCCACGTACCACAGCTTCGGTAGCAGGAAGGTGTTGAGAAGATATACCTTCTGCACAAGATTTAAATCTCTCATGCGATGCAGCCACACTAGAGATCTAAAGTGCTGGATTACGACGTCCCAATTCTGTCCCATGTCATCTCGGATGTTATTCGAAAATAGAATTCCGAGCAGTTGAAGCCGTTGAACACTGTGTAGCCATGGGACAGATACTATTGTGGAAGCACTAACGATTCCTACGTCGAGTGCGTTGGTTTTGTCCACGTTGAGACGAGCACCAGAGACACTTCCAAATGCCTCAAATAGTTCTCGCACACGCTCGATTTTGTCAGGAGAGGTTGTCACCACAGAGATGTCGTCGGCATATGCATTGACCAGGTCATCCTGATCGCAACAAATACCTTCTAATCTTGTGATGAGGGGTTGAAGGTAGAGGATAAAAAGGTGCATGGAAAAGGGATCTCCCTGACGGACGGAACGAAGGATCGGGAAGGAAGGAGAGAGGATTCCATTGATAAGGATACGGGAGGTGGACCGTTCACCAATTGTTCTCAAAAGCCCCACTAGCCCCGAATTGAAACCCCAAGAGAGCATGTTGTTGAAGAGAAAGTCTCTATTGACGCGATCAAAAGCATGTGAAAGATCGAAGGAGACAAGCTTACCACACTTTCGTTTCCTCTGCAAATCTACCACCCTCTCCTTAACGGAAAGAACAGCCTGAAAAATGTTGCATGGTTTATTACAACACTTTTGCGCTGTCGAGACTATCTCCCACCTACCGATGATGCCATCGATTCTGTGTTTGACAATCCGCGACAGAAGCTTGTAATCTACGTTAAGGAGTGATATAGGTCGAAATGCAGACAAGGTAGTCCCACCTCCCCTTTTCTTAACCAGCACTATGACCCCGTCAACGAAACTTGGAGGAATCTCTCCTAAGAGAGCCTCATTGAGCACGAGCAGAAGCTCACGCTGAATGGTGGGAAGGCGCGGAGATAAAACTCTCTTGGTATTCCATCCGGGCCGGGGGACCTCCGCGAAGCTGATCTTTTAATTGCATCGAAAAGCTCACAAGAAGTGATCTCGTCCATGCAACGATTGTTGGTTTCACAGTCCTCGGGAATAACGCGTGTGCTTGTGAATGTATTGTCTGTAATTGTGTTACATGTAACTGTGCCGACAAACCACGTGCCTCTTTTATGGCACACGCAAACCAAAACAAACAGATAATGACAGGAGATAGGTGTAAACATCTCGGCTGTCAAAGTCGATGTTCGAAATTCGGATATCGGGAAAAGGGCAACGTTCGCTGCGTAACGCGATGGCGCAACGGCCATCGCGGGTAGAAAGGGCTTAAATAGACCGTGCGCAGGATAATCGGTCTCTTTCAAACTAGCGAACGACAAAGACCGCGTTTTTAAAACTACAGTTTATAATTACATTCGGTCGAGCCGGTGATTAATAAAGTATATTGTACGTTGGTGAAAACGGTCGTTATTTTTCATATTCGCTATCGTCGAGCAGCCGACGAAGTTGCTTCGCAACATTTTTCACATTTTTTAAAAACGCGCTTACTGTTAACAACGCGTTGTTACGTCGCCAACCGTTAAGGTACCGTCGCGAGTGAGTTCAGTGAAGTTCGCAGAATGTCCCGTACACCGATCCCGCCTCGAGGAGAACCTCTTCGCGAAGGACTGGAGCAGCTTCCTCCCTTCGTTGCTAGACCAGGTAGCGTCCGTGGATCCGGTAGAACCAGCACAGATCCGTTGGCCAATTCTACAACTAAGCCTACGGAAGCTGGACGGGCATCATCGATATTATCGAGAGCATCATCTAAACTACGGAACGACACCCTGCATGAGCTGGTAAGGAGAGCTCGCGAAGCTAAGCGCGAGCTAGCGGCGATCGAGCGCGAAATAGCTGACGTTGTGGTTGAAACCACACCATCGATTGTCGATACGGAGAGAGAAGTTGCACAGCTGCTACACGATACCGATTATCGCGATGAACCAGACCACCGAGAGCTAGGCGGCCACATCCCAGCTGCGGTTACTGGACGACAACCAGGTAACCACATCCCAGCCACGGTTGCTGGACCGATACGGTCGGAGAACTACCGTCTACCGCCCCAAGTGGTTGCTGTGCCGGCGAAACATCCTGTGAGACAATCCACAGCGATCGACGAAGAGTTGAGGAAGATCGAAAAGCAGTTTGAGCAACGGCTGTTAGAGGAGAAACTTCTGGCCATTGAAAGAAGTGAGCTCCGTCGTTTGGCCGAAACTAAACAGCTACTAGAGGAATCGTGCCGCCCCTCGACGAGCTACACCGCAAGGCAGCCTGAGGAGTCATACAGACCAGCCGTAAGTTTTGTGCCAGTGAGACCAGAAGGAACGACCCAAGCGCCACGAACCGGGGCACAGAACTACGCGGCAAATTTTCCTTCCTTTAACGAGAGTCAGGTCTCAGCGCGAAGGTGTACGAGTCGTGAGCTGCCACCCTTTAGCGGGGACCCCAAGGAGTGGATGGCGTTCATAGCCAATTACGAACACTCCACGGCTATATGCGGCTACACCAACGATGAAAACATGTTACGGCTACAGGCATGTTTAAGGGGTAAGGCCCGTGAGGCAGTCGCTAGTTGCCTACTATATCCGGCCAGTATTCCCGAGGCCATCGAAATCCTCAAAGAATGCTACGGCCGCCCAGAGCTGGTCGTCAATACGCTGATGGCCAACATTCGTCGTATGCCGCCCCCGAAGGATGACCGATTTGATGCACTTGTGGATTATGGTGTCGCTGTGAGGAACTTCTGTGCATCTATAACGGGCTCTGGACTACACAGCTACTTCGACGGAGGACCACTGCTGGAGGAGCTCGTGGACAAGCTGCCGCCGTACGTGAGGCTGAACTGGTACTACTACCAAAACCGCTGCACGCACACCACACTGGCCGTATTCAACGATTGGGTGAAGGAACTGGTACGCGCTGCCAGCCGAGGCGTGAAGCATACGAGCGGTCGTAGGGAGGTGAAGGTTGAGTCTAATGATCGTCATCACGACCGTAAGTACGCTTATCAGAACGTTCACTCCACAGGTACGACCATAAAACCAGCGCCAGCACAGTCAACATTTGAGGGCAACACAGAGCATTGTGTTGCTTGCCATGGAGAATGTCAAGCCCTATCCGTGTGCAGCAAGTTTCTGGGGATGAGTGTGCATTCACGTTGGACGCTAATTAAACGTGGATCTCGATGCAGGACATGTCTTCGAAAGCATCAGGGTGCTTGTGACGTCCATGTTTTATGTGGAATGCATGGGTGTGAACGTCGTCATCATGGGTTGCTACATTCACCAAGTAACAACCAAGTCCAACCGGACACTCAGCAAGAGAGCAATCGGGTCAATAGTAGCTGCAATGTACACTCCGCGCTTCCCGGGGGTGTGCTGTTAAAATATGTTCCGGTGACGCTGCACGGCAATGGACGGAGCGTTGACACAATCGCGCTCCTAGACGACGGATCATCGGCGACATTTATGGAGCATGATTTGTTAATGCAACTGGGCATTAGTGGCACGCCTCGCCCCTTGTGCATATCGTGGACCGGAAACCAGAGCAGAGTCGAGGAGCAATCGGTAGAGCTTTCCGTGAAAATATCTGGCGCTGGAGCGTCTACCGTGTATGATATGAAGGCAGTACACACGGTTCGCACGCTTGGTTTATGCAGCCAGACAGTGACACCGACGCAATTAGCAGCTGAGTACAATCATCTAAAAGGGCTGCCGTTGTCGTCGTATCAAAACGTCTCAGCGAAAATTCTCATCGGTATTGACAATTGCTTCTTGAGCCAAGCGCTAAAAACGATCGAAAGAATGGCAGATGAGCCAGCAGCATCGAAGACCCGTCTTGGATGGGTGGTTATGGGCCATGTAAACGCAGTACATCCGATACTGGGAATGATGAAAATAAATCCTTGAATGTGCATATTTGTCCCTGCAACAAAATGAAAGATGATGAGATGGATCTGGCATTAAAGGAGTACTTCTCTTTAGAATCGTTGGGGTTGTACCGTCCTGTTAAACATTTGCGCTCCGATGATGAAGAACGTGCGCTGAATATCCTCGCCTCAAATGTTCGGTTGATAGATGGGCATTTTGAAGCAAGCCTCCTCTGGAAATATGATACGGTTAAGCTTCCCAATAGCAGAGCAATGGCTTTGAAACGTCACGAGTGCTTGGAGAGAAAACTGCGTCGTGATCCAGAGCTAGCCACCACAATGCACGCTAAGATAGTGGAGTACGAGCAAAGGGGATACATAAGAAAACTCACCCAAACCGCGGAAAACGCCAGTGAGCCGAATGACTGGTATTTGCCTATATTTCCAGTCACGAACCCAAATAAACCTGGCAAAATTCGAATCGTATTTGACGCTGCAGCAAAAGTGAACGGGGTCAGTTTAAATTCCGTCCTGCTGACTGGACCGGATCAACTCGTAGGGCTACTCAACGTCCTTTATAAATTCCGTGAGTACAAAGTAGCGGTAACAGGCGACATTCGAGAAATGTTCTTCCAGGTACGAATGAACCCACGCGACCAACGCAGTCAGATGTTCCTTTGGAATGATGGAAAGATTGGAAGCACCCCACAAACATACGTGCTTAAAGTAATGACGTTTGGCGCAGCATGTTCCCCAAGCACCGCACACTATGTGAAGAACTTAAACGCTGATCGATTCGAAATAGAGTATCCGAGAGCAGTCGAATGCATTAAATATGAGCATTACGTTGATGACATGCTCTCCAGCGTAGAAACCGAAGATGAAGCCATTCAGCTAGCTCGGGATGTGTGCTTCATTCACGCCCAAGGTGGATTTGAGATCCGCAATTGGTTGTCAAATTCAATCAAAGTCAAGGCCGCGTTGAACCGGGTTGAACCCGTAGAAGTAAATGTACCAGTTGAAATAGAAATGGCAACAGAGAAGGTACTTGGTATGTGGTGGAACACAGAGACAGATGTGTTCACATTCAAGGTCTCTCCGAGATATGAGCCGCAGACATTGCTTCAAGGAGGTTTACCTACAAAGAGAGATATTTTAAGAATACTGATGTCGATATATGATCCTTTGGGGCTTATTGGCCACCTCTTAATGTACCTGAAGGTCTTACTGCAAGAAGTGTGGCGCGCAAAGATCCAATGGGACGAGAAAGTTACTGGCAATCTGCTTGTGAAGTGGCAAACTTGGGCATCCGTTCTGCCCAGCATACAGTTAGTAAGCATTCCGAGATGTTATCGTCAAGCCGTAAATATAAATCACTGCAACATAGAAATGCATGTTTTCTGTGACGCCAGCGAAAACGGAATGGCTGCTGTTGCCTATTTAAGGTTTGAGGAAGATGGGTTGATAGAGTGTGCGCTCGTCGGCTCGAAAACTAAGGTTGCTCCTTTAACCTTTACGTCGATACCGAGGCTTGAGCTTAAAGCAGCAGTAATAGGAGCACGCTTGGCCCAGACGATAAAGGGCTCACATCGGCTGCACATCAATCGTGAAGTATATTGGACAGATTCACGTACGGTTATAAGTTGGATAAATGCAGACCATAGAAGATACAGCCAGTTTGTGGCCGTACGAGTTTGCGAGATCGTCGAGACCACGAATGCTAGTGACTGGAATTGGGTATCAACTAAGGGAAACATTGCCGATGAAGGCACGAAATGGCAGAAAGTACCGGAACTCAGCCCGAATAGCAGATGGTTCCGTGGCCCTGACTTTTTATGGGAGTCTGTCAGCGAGTGGCCAAACAATCAAAATCAATCAGGAGAGACAGATGAAGAAATGCGTCATACTTTGCTTCATCACTCGATTAACACTTCGACTATCGAGTTCACTCGATTTTCTAAATGGCAAAGATTGGTAAGGGCTGTTGCGTATGTTTACCGCTTCTTTAATAACTGCCGAAAAGAAAGGACTAAGCAGCAAGGAGCGCTAACGCATGATGAATTGGAACGAGCTGAATACGCAATTTACAAGCAAGTACAGAAAGATCACTATGAGGATGATATAATATTACTCGATAATAGTGAGCTACAAATACATCCGTGGAAACAGCCACTTAACAAAGCAAGTCCGTTGTACAAACTGAGCCCGTTAATCGACAAACAAGGAGTGCTGCGTATGAGAGGGAGGATTGATAAATGCGTATGGGTTGGCGATGATACCAAGCGACCAGTTATCATCCCAAATCAGCATTATGCAACCGGCCTGCTGATTAGTTGGTACCATCACAAATATCGACATGCCAACCATCAAACGGCGATTAACGAAATAAGACTCAAATACCATGTTCCCCAACTTAAAGCCACTTATAACCGAGTAAGACGCTGTTGTCAATACTGCAAAGTGCGACGTGCCACACCACAAAATCCTGCAATTTGAGATCTCCCGTACCAACGGCTAGCTGCGTTTCAACATCCCTTCTCGTACACGGGTGTTGACTATTTCGGACCGATGGTAGTCGCAGTCGGAAGACGAACCGAAAAACGGTGGGGAGTGATTTTCACCTGTCTCACCACCAGAGGAATTCACATCGAGGTTGCGCATAGCCTCTCTACGGACTCTTGCATTTTTGCTATCCGCAACTTCACAGCGCGGAAGGGAATGCCGTTGGAGTTCATTAGTGACCGGGGCACTAACTTTGTAGGTGCATCGCGAGAGCTCAAGGAAGCAGCGGCGCTGATTGATGCAGAACGGTTGATGGCAGAATTTGTACAGCCTGGGACGAGATGGGTGTTTAACCCACCTGCCGCACCGCATTTTGGTGGGTCATGGGAAAGACTCATCCAATCGATAAAAAAGACGCTTTCCTCCTTCGACCTTCCCCATCACCCTACCGACGAGCTGCTCCGCGCTAGGTTGAGTGAAGTAGAGTTGATTGTAAATTCGCGACCCTTGACAGACATTCCGTTAGAAAATGA
Source organism: Anopheles gambiae (assembly GCF_943734735.2). Taxonomy (NCBI): domain Eukaryota; kingdom Metazoa; phylum Arthropoda; class Insecta; order Diptera; family Culicidae; genus Anopheles; species Anopheles gambiae. The sequence goes on from NW_026902714.1 coordinate 1,817,389, forward strand.
ATCCGAGTCCCCACTAACACCAAATCACTTCATTTTAGGTAGCTCAAATGGAAGTAAGCCACTGTTGCCGTTTGACGATTCGATCCCATTGATGCGTAAATCCTGGAAATCGGCACAACAGTTTGCAGATATGTTTTGGAAGCGATGGGTTTCCGAATACTTACCAACATTGACGAGACGGACGAAATGGCACCAGCCTACGAAACCAATAGCTGAGGGCGATTTAGTATTGATAGCGGACTCCAACAACCCACGAAACTGCTGGCCTAGGGGACGCATTGTGAAGGTGTGCCGAACGGCCGACAATCAGGTACGGCGCGTGACCGTACAGACTGAGAGTGGGATGATAGAGAGACCTGCGGTAAATATAGCTATTTTAGACGTCGGCACAACGTAGGTAAGCCACTGAGAGCGTCATACCGGGGGGGAGAATGTTACATGTAACTGTGCCGACAAACCACGTGCCTCTTTTATGGCACACGCAAACCAAAACAAACAGATAATGACAGGAGATAGGTGTAAACATCTCGGCTGTCAAAGTCGATGTTCGAAATTCGGATATCGGGAAAAGGGCAACGTTCGCTGCGTAACGCGATGGCGCAACGGCCATCGCGGGTAGAAAGGGCTTAAATAGACCGTGCGCAGGATAATCGGTCTCTTTCAAACTAGCGAACGACAAAGACCGCGTTTTTAAAACTACAGTTTATAATTACATTCGGTCGAGCCGGTGATTAATAAAGTATATTGTACGTTGGTGAAAACGGTCGTTATTTTTCATATTCGCTATCGTCGAGGAGCCGACGAAGTTGCTTCGCAACATTTTTCACAAATTGTGTTGGGTGTATCGTGTGTTGTGTACAGATTTCTAAAGAAGCCCTCAATATGAACATTTATTTCATGAGGCTCAGTTAAGTGCGAACCGTCATCTAATGTAAGCTTGTCGATCACCGTTCGCCTTTTCCTCTGCTCCTTTAACTGGAAAGTTGAAATACTTTCGCCACATAGACGTGTTTCGTTTATGCGGGCGAAGTCCTCAGAAAAACGCCTCTGGAGCATTAGCATTTTTCCTTTCACACAATTGATATTTACTAACTCACATGGGTCAGAAAGATATCTCTCGTATGCGGACCTCAACTCTCTGTAAAGGAGTTCATGATGCAAGCGGAAACTTTGATAGCGTTCATTTGTTTTCCACCGGAAAAACGATTTTATTTTAGGCTTCGCGAGCTCAACCCACCACTGCATCCACGAGCCGTAATTTCTTCGCTGTCTGGTCCAATAGTTCCATTTGCATCTGAACTCCCCCAGATTTTGTTCGGATAGCACGTGTGGTCTCAGTTGCCAATAGCCGTTGCTGCGCATACGACTCGGCGCGATTGGTAGGCAGAGACGAACGGTGAGAGCCTTGTGATCCGAAAAGGAAAGGACATGCATACCGGTCGCTCTTAACTGTGTTTTCAGTGAGGAAGAAACATAACACCGATCGATACGTGATCCAGAACCACTGGTGACATAAGAATACTCCACCTCGTTTCCTCGGAGAGCCTCCCAGCTGTCACACAAACCCATGTTATTTACCGCGTTTCGCAAAGAAAGGCTGAAATTTCTCGCGCCCGTCACATCCTTCGATTCCAACACACAGTTGAAGTCGCCCGCGAGAATAACATGATCACATGCATTCCGCAGATAGAATGGTAACGTTTGTTCGAAAAAATCCTCCCTCTCCGCTCTCCGCTGACTCCCTGATGGAGCGTAAACATTGCATAGGGTGGCATTACTCTCAAGCCGAAGACAAATTAGACGTGAATCCAAGCTGCGTTCAACATGAGAGAATTTTAGGTGGTCACGTAAAGCAATCGCCGTACCTCTCTCCACCACGTTAACATTGCTAATAACATTGTATCCAGGAATCGAGAGATCTGCACAACACACTTCCTGAAGAAATATGATGTCCAAGTCCATCGTCCGAATAAATGTCCTGAGGGCTTCTAATTTTGTCGCATTAGATATTGCATTAATGTTAATAGTTGCTAAATTATAGCTACCATTAACAACACGATTTGTTTTGTTTGTATCCATTGCGACAAAATTAAAATCATGGTTGTGTAGTGGTGAGCCGCTTGGGAGGCCGACCAGGCTTGCGCTTGGTCACGCTCGTAAAGCTAAGTGTTGATGAACTTGAGGCGTCACTCTCGTTATCCGTCTCCGGAAATTGTTTGCGTTTTACCGCAAACTGTTCATCTAATGAGCAGATGGGAAAGGAGGAGGAAGGAATTATGAGCGGTGCTTTGAACATTACCGCCGTGCAGTCCACTCTCATGTGTTCGTTTGCCGTGGCGGCTAGAACGGTGGCATCAGTAGCGGCAGCGGCAGCAGAAGCAGCAGGTGCAGCGGCAGGAGCAGCGGCAGGAGCAACAGCAGCAGCAGCGGCAGGAGCGGCGACAAGAGCGGCGGCAGGAACAGCGGCAGGAGCGGCAGCAGGAGCGTCGGCAGGAGCAGCGGTAGGAGCGGCGGCAGGAGCGTCGGCAGGAACAGCGGCAGGAGCGGTGGCAGACGCTGTGGCTGACGTAACTGCAGCATGCATAGCAACCACCGTAGTGCTTGAAGCAGAATAATTAATATTCGCTTTTCCTTGGGGTTGCTCTTCCCTGGCTTTTTTGTTCGGTTTCGGGCTTGACGGCCGAACGTTAGAAACCGGCACGATCGGGATGACCAGTCGGTTAGCTATTTTTGATGCGCCTGCTGGACGTTGCGGTGCTGTGTTTTGAGCAGCACTTGACGAGGGCGGTGTTGTATTAGTAAGCGTAGTGATTCTTACCTTTCCTCTACGTCCGCGTCCTTTAGTGTTAGTGCCTGCCACTGATGGTGAAGTTGTAACTTCTGTTGGTGTGGGAGTCTGCCGTACGGCTCCAGCGTATGATTTTTCGTTGTTCCGAAAGTAACACACGCGGTTTTGGATGCAACTGAGACCGTGGTGTACGGCTTCATTGCAGTGACGACACGTTTGTTGTTGTCCTCGATAGATCACCCCTGTCACCTCTCCGCACACAGTGATGAAAGATGGTATGGGCTTAGCCAGTTTAATGCGGACAATGCGCACACCCGACGGGATCCCAGCTAGCCGCGTTTCTGCGCCCCAAACGCCGGGAACAATCGTGAGTACCTCACCAAAACCGCCCAGTTCAGCAACAACATCTGCGTCGGGAATCCCTGGTGGCAGATCGCGCACTTTCACCTCTGTCGCATCATCCACCATCTCGATTGCGATCTTGTGCTGCTTCCCCTCGTGCGTGACGAAGTGTTTCCCGTTGTGCTCGTTCACTATGGCCAATGCACGTTCGAGTGTTGGCATGGTAACATATACTGCACTTTGTGCAGTGTTCCGTTGCACCATCGAGACATCCGCGCCAGTTTAAAGAACGGTAAACAGAAAATCTGCCGTTTCGTCTAGCGTTGGTCTAAAAGGAGCTTCCGAATAATCGATACGGAAGGTGTTACTTCCGTACCGCTGAAACTTGCTCATGATGGCTTGCAAATTCATCAAAACACGTCCTCTCACTTTGACGTTTACAAGCGTACTGGTAGATGGCAACACAATTCAACATCAAATTTCAAGCCCATTCAAATAGTGCAAGATGGCTTCATTTGGATGAAATATGGCCGTAACAACGATAAAAGATGGCAACAAAATTCAACATCAAATTTCAAGGCCATTCAAATAGTGCAAGATGGCTTCATTTGGATGAAGCATAGACCTAACAACGATAACAGATGGCAACAAAATTCAACATCAAATTTCAAGGCCATTCAAATAGTGCAAGATGGCTTCATTTGGATGAAACATGGCCGTAACAACGATAATAGATGGCAACAAAACTCAATCTCAAATTTCAAGGACATTCAAATAGTGCAATATGGCTTCATTTGGATGAAACATGGCGATTACAACGAAAAGAGATGGCAACAAAATTCACCATCAAATTTCAAGGCCATTCAACTAGTGCAAGATGGCTTCATTTGGATGAAACATGGCCGTAACAACGATAATAGATGGCAACAAAATTCAACATCAAATTTCAAGGCCATTCAAATAGTGCAAGATGGCTTCATTTGGATGAAACATGGCCGTAACAACGATAATAGATGGCAACAAAATTCAACATCAAATTTCAAGGCCATTCAAATAGTGCAAGATGGCTTCATTTGGATGAAACATGGCCGTAACAACGATAATAGATGGCAACAAAACTCAACATCAAATTTCAAGGCCATTCAAATAGTGCATTATGGCTTCATTTGGATGAAACATGGCCGTAACAACGATAATAGATGGCAACAAAATTCAACATCAAATTTCAAGGACATTCAAATAGTGCAAGATGGCTTCATTTGGATGAAACATGGCCGTAACAACGATAATAGATGGCAACAAAATTCAACATCAAATTTCAAGGCCATTGAAATAGTGCAAGATGGCTTCATTTGGATGAAATATGGCCGTAACAACGATAATAGATGGCAACAAAATTCAACATCAAATTTCAAGGCCATTCAAATAGTGCAAGATGGCTTCATTTGGATGAAACATGGCCGTAACAACGATAATAGATGGCAACAAAATTCAACATCAAATTTCAAGGCCATTCAAATAGTGCAAGATGGCTTCATTTGGATGAAACATGGCCGTAACAACGATAATAGATGGCAACAAAACTCAACATCAAATTTCAAGGCCATTCAAATAGTGCAAGATGGCTTCATTTGGATGAAACATGGCCGTAACAACGATAATAGATGGCAACAAAACTCAACATCAAATTTCAAGGCCATTCAAATAGTGCAAGATGGCTTCATTTGGATGAAACATGGCCGTAACAACGATAATAGATGGCAACAAAACTCAACATCAAATTTCAAGGCCATTCAAATAGTGCAAGATGGCTTCATTTGGATGAAACATGGCCGTAACAACGATAATAGATGGCAACAAAATTCAACATCAAATTTCAAGGCCATTCAAATAGTGCAAGATGGCTTCATTTGGATGAAACATGGCCGTAACAACGATAATAGATGGCAACAAAACTCAACATCAAATTTCAAGGCCATTCAAATAATGCATTATGGCTTCATTTGGATGAAACATGGCCGTAACAACGATAATAGATGGCAACAAAATTCAACATCAAATTTCAAGGCCATTCAAATAGTGCAAGATGGTTTCATTTGGATGAAATATGGCCGTAACAACGATAATAGATGGCAACAAAATTCAACATCAAATTTCAAGCCCATTCAAATAGTGCAAGATGGCTTCATTTGGATGAAAAATGGCCGTAACAACGATTATAGATGGCAACAAAATTCAACATCAAATTTCAAGGCCATTCAAATAGTGCAAGATGGCTTCATTTGGATGAAACATGGCCGTAACAACGATAATAGATGGCAACAAAATTCAACATCAAATTTCAAGGCCATTCAAATAGTGCAAGATGGCTTCATTTGGATGAAACATGGCCGTAACAACGATAATAGATGTCAACAAATGGTTTCATTTGGATGAAATATGGCCGTAACAACGATAATAGATGGCAACAAAATTCAACATCAAATTTCAAGCCCATTCAAATAGTGCAAGATGGTTTCATTTGGATGAAATATGGCCGTAACAACGATAATAGATGGCAACAAAATTCAACATCAAATTTCAAGGCCATTCAAATAGTGCAAGATGGCTTCATTTGGATGAAACATGGCCGTAACAACGATAATAGATGGCAACAAAATTCAACATCAAATTTCAAGGCCATTCAAATAGTGCAAGATGGCTTCATTTGGATGAAACATGGCCGTTACAACGACAATAGATGTCAACAAAATTCAACATCAAATTTCAAGGCCATTCAAATAGTGCAAGATGGCTTCATTTGGATGAAACATGGCCGTAACAACGATAATAGATGGCAACAAAACTCAATCTCAAATTTCAAGGACATTCAAATAGTGCAATATGGCTTCAGTTGGATGAAACATGGCCGTAACAACGATAATAGATGGCAACAAAACTCAACATCAAATTTCAAGGCCATTCAAATAGTGCAAGATGGCTTCATTTGGATGAAACATGGCCGTAACAACGATAATAGATGTCAACAAATGGTTTCATTTGGATGAAATATGGCCGTAACAACGATAATAGATGGCAACAAAACTCAATCTCATATTTCAAGGACATTCAAATAGTGCAAGATGGCTTCATTTGGATGAAACATGGCCGTAACAACGATAATAGATGGCAACAAAACTCAACATCAAATTTCAAGGCCATTCAAATAGTGCAAGATGGCTTCATTTGGATGAAGCATAGACCTAACAACGATAATAGATTACAACAAAATTCAACATCAAATTTCAAGGCCATTCAAATAGTGCAAGATGGCTTCATTTGGATGAAACATGGCCGTAACAACGATAATAGATGGCAACAAAACTCAATCTCAATTTTCAAAGACATTCAAATAGTGCAATATGGCTTCATTTGGATGAAACATGGCCGTAACAACGATAATAGATGGCAACAAAACTCAATCTCAAATTTCAAGGACATTCAAATAGTGCAATATGGCTTCATTTGGTTGAAACATGGCCGTAACAACGATAATAGATGGCAACAAAATTCAACATCAAATTTCAAGGCCATTCAAATAGTGCAAGATGGCTTCATTTGGATGAAGCATAGACCTAACAACGATAATAGATTACAACAAAATTCAACATCAAATTTCAAGGCCATTCAAATAGTGCAAGATGGCTTCATTTGGATGAAACATGGCCGTAACAACGATAATAGATGGCAACAAAACTCAATCTCAATTTTCAAAGACATTCAAATAGTGCAATATGGCTTCATTTGGATGAAACATGGCCGTAACAACGAAAAGAGATGGCAACAAAATTCAACATCAAATTTCAAGGCCATTCAAATAGTGCAAGATGGCTTCATTTGGATGAAACATGGCCGTAACAACGATAATAGATGGCAACAAAATTCAACATCAAATTTCAAGGACATTCAAATAGTGCAAGATGGCTTCGTTTGGATGAAACATGGCCGTAACAACGATAATAGATGGCAACAAAACTCAACATCAAATTTCAAGGCCATTCAAATAGTGCAAGATGGCTTCATTTGGATGAAATATGGCCGTAACAACGAAAAGAGATGGCAACAAAATTCAACATCAAATTTCAAGGCCATTCAAATAGTGCAAGATGGCTTCATTTGGATGAAACATGGCCGTAACAACGATAATAGATTGCAACAAAACTCAATCTCAAATTTCAAGGACATTCAAATAGTGCAATATGGCTTCATTTGGATGAAACATGGCCGTAACAACGATAATAAATGGCAACAAAACTCAATCTCAAATTTCAAGGCCATTCAAATAGTGCAAGATGGCTTCATTTGGATGAAACATGGCCGTAACAACGATAATAGATGGCAACAAAATTCAACATCAAATTTCAAGGCCATTCAAATAGTGCAAGATGGCTTCATTTGGATGAAACATGGCCGTAACAACGATAATAGATGGCAACAAAATTCAACATCAAATTTCAAAGCCATTCAAATAGTGCAAGATGGCTTCATTTGGATGAAATATGGCCGTAACAACGAAAAGAGATGGCAACAAAATTCAACATCAAATTTCAAGGCCATTCAAATAGTGCAAGATGGCTTCATTTGGATGAAACATGGCCGTAACAACGATAATAGATGGCAACAAAATTCAACATCAAATTTCAAGGCCATTCAAATAGTGCAAGATGGCTTCATTTGGATGAAACATGGCCGTAACAACGATAATAGATGGCAACAAAACTCAATCTCAAATTTCAAGGCCATTCAAATAGTGCAAGATGGCTTCATTTGGATGAAATATGGCCGTAACAACGAAAAGAGATGGCAACAAAATTCAACATCAAATTTCAAGGCCATTCAAATAGTGCAAGATGGCTTCATTTGGATGAAACATGGCCGTAACAACGATAATAGATGGCAACAAAACTTAATCTCAAATTTCAAGGCCATTCAAATAGTGCAATATGGCTTCATTTGGATGAAATATGGCCGTAACAACGAAAAGAGATGGCAACAAAATTCAACATCAAATTTCAAGGCCATTCAAATAGTGCAAGATGGCTTCATTTGGATGAAACATGGCCGTAACAACGATAATAGATGGCAACAAAATTCAACATCAAATTTCAAGGCCATTCAAATAGTGCAAGATGGCTTCATTTGGATGAAACATGGCCGTAACAACGATAATAGATGGCAACAAAACTCAATCTCAAATTTCAAGGCCATTCAAATAGTGCAATATGGCTTCATTTGGATGAAATATGGCCGTAACAACGAAAAGAGATGGCAACAAAATTCAACATCAAATTTCAAGGCCATTCAAATAGTGCAAGATGGCTTCATTTGGATGAAACATGGCCGTAACAACGATAATAGATTGCAACAAAACTCAATCTCAAATTTCAAGGACATTCAAATAGTGCATAATGGCTTCATTTGGATGAAACATGGCCGTAACAACGATAATAAATGGCAACAAAACTCAATCTCAAATTTCAAGGCCATTCAAATAGTGCAAGATGGCTTCATTTGGATGAAACATGGCCGTAACAACGAAAAGAGATGGCAACAAAATTCAACATCAAATTTCAAGGCCATTCAAATAGTGCAAGATGGCTTCATTTGGATGAAACATGGCCGTAACAACGATAATAGATGGCAACAAAATTCAACATCAAATTTCAAGGCCATTCAAATAGTGCAAGATGGCTTCATTTGGATGAAACATGGCCGTAACAACGATAATAGATGGCAACAAAACTCAATCTCAAATTTCAAGGCCATTCAAATAGTGCAATATGGCTTCATTTGGATGAAATATGGCCGTAACAACGAAAAGAGATGGCAACAAAATTCAACATCAAATTTCAAGGCCATTCAAATAGTGCAAGATGGCTTCATTTGGATGAAACATGGCCGTAACAACGATAATAGATGGCAACAAAATTCAACATCAAATTTCAAGGCCATTCAAATAGTGCAAGATGGCTTCATTTGGATGAAACATGGCCGTAACAACGATAATAGATGGCAACAAAACTCAATCTCAAATTTCAAGGCCATTCAAATAGTGCAAGATGGCTTCATTTGGATGAAATATGGCCGTAACAACGAAAAGAGATGGCAACAAAATTCAACATCAAATTTCAAGGCCATTCAAATAGTGCAAGATGGCTTCATTTGGATGAAACATGGCCGTAACAACGATAATAGATTGCAACAAAACTCAATCTCAAATTTCAAGGACATTCAAATAGTGCAATATGGCTTCATTTGGATGAAACATGGCCGTAACAACGATAATAAATGGCAACAAAACTCAATCTCAAATTTCAAGGCCATTCAAATAGTGCAAGATGGCTTCATTTGGATGAAACATGGCCGTAACAACGATAATAGATGGCAACAAAACTCAATCTCAAATTTCAAGGCCATTCAAATAGTGCAAGATGGCTTCATTTGGATGAAACATGGCCGTAACAACGATAATAGATGGCAACAAAATTCAACATCAAATTTCAAGGCCATTCAAATAGTGCAAGATGGCTTCATTTGGATGAAACATGGCCGTAACAACGATAATAGATGTCAACAAAATTCAACATCAAATTTCAAGGCCATTCAAATATTGCAAGATGGCTTTTTTTTTTTTTTAAACATATGTATATTTGCGAGTAAAGTCTAATGCTTATGAACTAATTTATGTACAAAAACAGAATGACGCAGGGAAAAAAAAATAACATATTTTATTACGTTAGACAACAATTGAGTACACCTAGATCAATCATACCATCGTTGTTACCAACGATGTGGATGATATAGTTTGCAAACAAACGCAAAACACCTATTCTCTGTTCAGTACTAACTCCGGCTAGTACTGGGAATTGCAAACAGTTAAAAGAACGAGCACAACCTGGAGCTAACGCAGTAATTTTCTGTTGCAGTAGCTCCCAAGCCGCCGAAACTCTTCTGCAACATGAAAATTTATGCTCCAGGGTTTCCACGAACGGAAAAAACAAACACGAGTTGGTCACAATTCGCCCCATTCGGAAAAGAAGATCGCATGTTGGAATTTTTCCGTTGACCAACAGGAAAAGTGTCGAACGTTGAAGGGATGATAAGGCTGGACAATTGACGTTTCTCCAGATCCTTCTCCAGCTGTGTTGTCGTGTCTCACGCACTATCTTAGCGTCTAGTAATCTGCTCGTAAGCATACGGCGCAACAGCCGAGACGATGGCCTTTGACCGTACTCTGGTGGCACGTACGCAAGTTGTTTAATCACGTTTCTCAGGCAAGGATATGTAGTCGGAATGCTTGAGAGATCCGGTGGATTACCGGCCCTCATGATGTGTGGCTCACCGATTGCTAGGCACTCTCGTTCTGCAAGATACCTGTTCGTCAAGAGAACATTAACTGTAACTGCTGGTATGTGCAGGTTCAGACCACCTCGCTTCCGTGGTAGTGCCAGCTGATGAAGTGGGATCCGGATTCCTCCAGTGCCATGCCACAGAAAGGAACCAATAACACTAGTGACCTTCGCAATGTCCAATGCTCTGGCGCCACATACTGACGCCACGTACCACAGCTTCGGTAGCAGGAAGGTGTTGAGAAGATATACCTTCTGCACAAGATTTAAATCTCTCATGCGATGCAGCCACACTAGAGATCTAAAGTGCTGGATTACGACGTCCCAATTCTGTCCCATGTCATCTCGGATGTTATTCGAAAATAGAATTCCGAGCAGTCGAAGCCGTTGAACACTGTGTAGCCATGGGACAGATACTATTGTGGAAGCACTAACGATTCCTACGTCGAGTGCGTTGGTTTTGTCCACGTTGAGACGAGCACCAGAGACACTTCCAAATGCCTCAAATAGTTCTCGCACACGCTCGATTTTGTCAGGAGAGGTTGTCACCACAGAGATGTCGTCGGCATATGCATTGACCAGGTCATCCTGATCGCAACAAATACCTTCTAATCTTGTGATGAGGGGTTGAAGGTAGAGGATAAAAAGGTGCATGGAAAAGGGATCTCCCTGACGGACGGAACGAAGGATCGGGAAGGAAGGAGAGAGGATTCCATTGATAAGGATACGGGAGGTGGACCGTTCACCAATTGTTCTCAAAAGCCCCACTAGCCCCGAATTGAAACCCCAAGAGAGCATGTTGTTGAAGAGAAAGTCTCTATTGACGCGATCAAAAGCATGTGAAAGATCGAAGGAGACAAGCTTACCACACTTTCGTTTCCTCTGCAAATCTACCACCCTCTCCTTAACGGAAAGAACAGCCTGAAAAATGTTGCATGGTTTATTACAACACTTTTGCGCTGTCGAGACTATCTCCCACCTACCGATGATGCCATCGATTCTGTGTTTGACAATCCGCGACAGAAGCTTGTAATCTACGTTAAGGAGTGATATAGGTCGAAATGCAGACAAGGTAGTCCCACCTCCCCTTTTCTTAACCAGCACTATGACCCCGTCAACGAAACTTGGAGGAATCTCTCCTAAGAGAGCCTCATTGAGCACGAGCAGAAGCTCACGCTGAATGGTGGGAAGGCGCGGAGATAAAACTCTCTTGGTATTCCATCCGGGCCGGGGGACCTCCGCGAAGCTGATCTTTTAATTGCATCGAAAAGCTCACAAGAAGTGATCTCGTCCATGCAACGATTGTTGGTTTCACAGTCCTCGGGAATAACGCGTGTGCTTGTGAATGTATTGTCTGTAATTGTGTTACATGTAACTGTGCCGACAAACCACGTGCCTCTTTTATGGCACACGCAAACCAAAACAAACAGATAATGACAGGAGATAGGTGTAAACATCTCGGCTGTCAAAGTCGATGTTCGAAATTCGGATATCGGGAAAAGGGCAACGTTCGCTGCGTAACGCGATGGCGCAACGGCCATCGCGGGTAGAAAGGGCTTAAATAGACCGTGCGCAGGATAATCGGTCTCTTTCAAACTAGCGAACGACAAAGACCGCGTTTTTAAAACTACAGTTTATAATTACATTCGGTCGAGCCGGTGATTAATAAAGTATATTGTACGTTGGTGAAAACGGTCGTTATTTTTCATATTCGCTATCGTCGAGGAGCCGACGAAGTTGCTTCGCAACATTTTTCACATTTTTTAAAAACGCGCTTACTGTTAACAACGCGTTGTTACGTCGCCAACCGTTAAGGTACCGTCGCGAGTGAGTTCAGTGAAGTTCGCAGAATGTCCCGTACACCGATCCCGCCTCGAGGAGAACCTCTTCGCGAAGGACTGGAGCAGCTTCCTCCCTTCGTTGCTAGACCAGGTAGCGTCCGTGGATCCGGTAGAACCAGCACAGATCCGTTGGCCAATTCTACAACTAAGCCTACGGAAGCTGGACGGGCATCATCGATATTATCGAGAGCATCATCTAAACTACGGAACGACACCCTGCATGAGCTGGTAAGGAGAGCTCGCGAAGCTAAGCGCGAGCTAGCGGCGATCGAGCGCGAAATAGCTGACGTTGTGGTTGAAACCACACCATCGATTGTCGATACGGAGAGAGAAGTTGCACAGCTGCTACACGATACCGATTATCGCGATGAACCAGACCACCGAGAGCTAGGCGGCCACATCCCAGCTGCGGTTACTGGACGACAACCAGGTAACCACATCCCAGCCACGGTTGCTGGACCGATACGGTCGGAGAACTACCGTCTACCGCCCCAAGTGGTTGCTGTGCCGGCGAAACATCCTGTGAGACAATCCACAGCGATCGACGAAGAGTTGAGGAAGATCGAAAAGCAGTTTGAGCAACGGCTGTTAGAGGAGAAACTTCTGGCCATTGAAAGAAGTGAGCTCCGTCGTTTGGCCGAAACTAAACAGCTACTAGAGGAATCGTGCCGCCCCTCGACGAGCTACACCGCAAGGCAGCCTGAGGAGTCATACAGACCAGCCGTAAGTTTTGTGCCAGTGAGACCAGAAGGAACGACCCAAGCGCCACGAACCGGGGCACAGAACTACGCGGCAAATTTTCCTTCCTTTAACGAGAGTCAGGTCTCAGCGCGAAGGTGTACGAGTCGTGAGCTGCCACCCTTTAGCGGGGACCCCAAGGAGTGGATGGCGTTCATAGCCAATTACGAACACTCCACGGCTATATGCGGCTACACCAACGATGAAAACATGTTACGGCTACAGGCATGTTTAAGGGGTAAGGCCCGTGAGGCAGTCGCTAGTTGCCTACTATATCCGGACAGTATTCCCGAGGCCATCGAAATCCTCAAAGAATGCTACGGCCGCCCAGAGCTGGTCGTCAATACGCTGATGGCCAACATTCGTCGTATGCCGCCCCCGAAGGATGACCGATTTGATGCACTTGTGGATTATGGTGTCGCTGTGAGGAACTTCTGTGCATCTATAACGGGCTCTGGACTACACAGCTACTTCGACGGAGGACCACTGCTGGAGGAGCTCGTGGACAAGCTGCCGCCGTACGTGAGGCTGAACTGGTACTACTACCAAAACCGCTGCACGCACACCACACTGGCCGTATTCAACGATTGGGTGAAGGAACTGGTACGCGCTGCCAGCCGAGGCGTGAAGCATACGAGCGGTCGTAGGGAGGTGAAGGTTGAGTCTAATGATCGTCATCACGACCGTAAGTACGCTTATCAGAACGTTCACTCCACAGGTACGACCATAAAACCAGCGCCAGCACAGTCAACATTTGAGGGCAACACAGAGCATTGTGTTGCTTGCCATGGAGAATGTCAAGCCCTATCCGTGTGCAGCAAGTTTCTGGGGATGAGTGTGCATTCACGTTGGACGCTAATTAAACGTGGATCTCGATGCAGGACATGTCTTCGAAAGCATCAGGGTGCTTGTGACGTCCATGTTTTATGTGGAATGCATGGGTGTGAACGTCGTCATCATCGGTTGCTACATTCACCAAGTAACAACCAAGTCCAACCGGACACTCAGCAAGAGAGCAATCGGGTCAATAGTAGCTGCAATGTACACTCCGCGCTTCCCGGGGGTGTGCTGTTAAAATATGTTCCGGTGACGCTGCACGGCAATGGACGGAGCGTTGACACAATCGCGCTCCTAGACGACGGATCATCGGCGACATTTATGGAGCATGATTTGTTAATGCAACTGGGCATTAGTGGCACGCCTCGCCCCTTGTGCATATCGTGGACCGGAAACCAGAGCAGAGTCGAGGAGCAATCGGTAGAGCTTTCCGTGAAAATATCTGGCGCTGGAGCGTCTACCGTGTATGATATGAAGGCAGTACACACGGTTCGCACGCTTGGTTTATGCAGCCAGACAGTGACACCGACGCAATTAGCAGCTGAGTACAATCATCTAAAAGGGCTGCCGTTGTCGTCGTATCAAAACGTCTCAGCGAAAATTCTCATCAGTATTGACAATTGCTTCTTGAGCCAAGCGCTAAAAACGATCGAAAGAATGGCAGATGAGCCAGCAGCATCGAAGACCCGTCTTGGATGGGTGGTTTATGGGCCATGTAAACGCAGTACATCCGATACTGGGAATGATGAAAATAAATCCTTGAATGTGCATATTTGTCCCTGCAACAAAATGAAAGATGATGAGATGGATCTGGCATTAAAGGAGTACTTCTCTTTAGAATCGTTGGGGTTGTACCGTCCTGTTAAACATTTGCGCTCCGATGATGAAGAACGTGCGCTGAATATCCTCGCCTCAAATGTTCGGTTGATAGATGGGCATTTTGAAGCAAGCCTCCTCTGGAAATATGATACGGTTAAGCTTCCCAATAGCAGAGCAATGGCTTTGAAACGTCACGAGTGCTTGGAGAGAAAACTGCGTCGTGATCCAGAGCTAGCCACCACAATGCACGCTAAGATAGTGGAGTACGAGCAAAGGGGATACATAAGAAAACTCACCCAAACCGCGGAAAACGCCAGTGAGCCGAATGACTGGTATTTGCCTATATTTCCAGTCACGAACCCAAATAAACCTGGCAAAATTCGAATCGTATTTGACGCTGCAGCAAAAGTGAACGGGGTCAGTTTAAATTCCGTCCTGCTGACTGGACCGGATCAACTCGTAGGGCTACTCAACGTCCTTTATAAATTCCGTGAGTACAAAGTAGCGGTAACAGGCGACATTCGAGAAATGTTCTTCCAGGTACGAATGAACCCACGCGACCAACGCAGTCAGATGTTCCTTTGGAATGATGGAAAGATTGGAAGCACCCCACAAACATACGTGCTTAAAGTAATGACGTTTGGCGCAGCATGTTCCCCAAGCACCGCACACTATGTGAAGAACTTAAACGCTGATCGATTCGAAATAGAGTATCCGAGAGCAGTCGAATGCATTAAATATGAGCATTACGTTGATGACATGCTCTCCAGCGTAGAAACCGAAGATGAAGCCATTCAGCTAGCTTGGGATGTGTGCTTCATTCACGCCCAAGGTGGATTTGAGATCCGCAATTGGTTGTCAAATTCAATCAAAGTCAAGGCCGCGTTGAACCGGGTTGAACCCGTAGAAGTAAATGTACCAGTTGAAATAGAAATGGCAACAGAGAATGTACTTGGTATGTGGTGGAACACAGAGACAGATGTGTTCACATTCAAGGTCTCTCCGAGATATGAGCCGCAGACATTGCTTCAAGGAGGTTTACCTACAAAGAGAGATATTTTAAGAATATTGATGTCGATATATGATCCTTTGGGGCTTATTGGCCACCTCTTAATGTACCTGAAGGTCTTACTGCAAGAAGTGTGGCGCGCAAAGATCCAATGGGACGAGAAAGTTACTGGCAATCTGCTTGTGAAGTGGCAAACTTGGGCATCCGTTCTGCCCAGCATACAGTTAGTAAGCATTCCGAGATGTTATCGTCAAGCCGTAAATATAAATCACTGCAACATAGAAATGCATGTTTTCTGTGACGCCAGCGAAAACGGAATGGCTGCTGTTGCCTATTTAAGGTTTGAGGAAGATGGGTTGATAGAGTGTGCGCTCGTCGGCTCGAAAACTAAGGTTGCTCCTTTAACCTTTACGTCGATACCGAGGCTTGAGCTTAAAGCAGCAGTAATAGGAGCACGCTTGGCCCAGACGATAAAGGGCTCACATCGGCTGCACATCAATCGTGAAGTATATTGGACAGATTCACGTACGGTTATAAGTTGGATAAATGCAGACCATAGAAGATACAGCCAGTTTGTGGCCGTACGAGTTTGCGAGATCGTCGAGACCACGAATGCTAGTGACTGGAATTGGGTATCAACTAAGGGAAACATTGCCGATGAAGGCACGAAATGGCAGAAAGTACCGGAACTCAGCCCGAATAGCAGATGGTTCCGTGGCCCTGACTTTTTATGGGAGTCTGTCAGCGAGTGGCCAAACAATCAAAATCAATCAGGAGAGACAGATGAAGAAATGCGTCATACTTTGCTTCATCACTCGATTAACACTTCGACTATCGAGTTCACTCGATTTTCTAAATGGCAAAGATTGGTAAGGGCTGTTGCGTATGTTTACCGCTTCTTTAATAACTGCCGAAAAGAAAGGACTAAGCAGCAAGGAGCGCTAACGCATGATGAATTGGAACGAGCTGAATACGCAATTTACAAGCAAGTACAGAAAGATCACTATGAGGATGATATAATATTACTCGATAATAGTGAGCTACAAATACATCCGTGGAAACAGCCACTTAACAAAGCAAGTCCGTTGTACAAACTGAGCCCGTTAATCGACAAACAAGGAGTGCTGCGTATGAGAGGGAGGATTGATAAATGCGTATGGGTTGGCGATGATACCAAGCGACCAGTTATCATCCCAAATCAGCATTATGCAACCGGCCTGCTGATTAGTTGGTACCATCACAAATATCGACATGCCAACCATCAAACGGCGATTAACGAAATAAGACTCAAATACCATGTTCCCCAACTTAAAGCCACTTATAACCGAGTAAGACGCTGTTGTCAATACTGCAAAGTGCGACGTGCCACACCACAAAATCCTGCAATGGGAGATCTCCCGTACCAACGGCTAGCTGCGTTTCAACATCCCTTCTCGTACACGGGTGTTGACTATTTCGGACCGATGGTAGTCGCAGTCGGAAGACGAACCGAAAAACGGTGGGGAGTGATTTTCACCTGTCTCACCACCAGAGGAATTCACATCGAGGTTGCGCATAGCCTCTCTACGGACTCTTGCATTTTTGCTATCCGCAACTTCACAGCGCGGAAGGGAATGCCGTTGGAGTTCATTAGTGACCGGGGCACTAACTTTGTAGGTGCATCGCGAGAGCTCAAGGAAGCAGCGGCGCTGATTGATGCAGAACGGTTGATGGCAGAATTTGTACAGCCTGGGACGAGATGGGTGTTTAACCCACCTGCCGCACCGCATTTTGGTGGGTCATGGGAAAGACTCATCCAATCGATAAAAAAGACGCTTTCCTCCTTCGACCTTCCCCATCACCCTACCGACGAGCTGCTCCGCGCTAGGTTGAGTGAAGTAGAGTTGATTGTAAATTCGCGACCCTTGACAGACATTCCGTTAGAAAATGAATCCGAGTCCCCACTAACACCAAATCACTTCATTTTAGGTAGCTCAAATGGAAGTAAGCCACTGTTGCCGTTTGACGATTCAATCCCATTGATGCGTAAATCCTGGAAATCGGCACAACAGTTTGCAGATATGTTTTGGAAGCGATGGGTTTCCGAATACTTACCAACATTGACGAGACGGACGAAATGGCACCAGCCTACGAAACCAATAGCTGAGGGCGATTTAGTATTGATAGCGGACTCCAACAACCCACGAAACTGCTGGCCTAGGGGACGCATTGTGAAGGTGTGCCGAACGGCCGACAATCAGGTACGGCGCGTGACCGTACAGACTGAGAGTGGGATGATAGAGAGACCTGCGGTAAATATAGCTATTTTAGACGTCGGCACAACGTAGGTAAGCCACTGAGAGCGTCATACCGGGGGGGAGAATGTTACATGTAACTGTGCCGACAAACCACGTGCCTCTTTTATGGCACACGCAAACCAAAACAAACAGATAATGACAGGAGATAGGTGTAAACATCTCGGCTGTCAAAGTCGATGTTCGAAATTCGGATATCGGGAAAAGGGCAACGTTCGCTGCGTAACGCGATGGCGCAACGGCCATCGCGGGTAGAAAGGGCTTAAATAGACCGTGCGCAGGATAATCGGTCTCTTTCAAACTAGCGAACGACAAAGACCGCGTTTTTAAAACTACAGTTTATAATTACATTCGGTCGAGCCGGTGATTAATAAAGTATATTGTACGTTGGTGAAAACGGTCGTTATTTTTCATATTCGCTATCGTCGAGGAGCCGACGAAGTTGCTTCGCAACATTTTTCACAAATTGTGTTGGGTGTATCGTGTGTTGTGTACAGATTTCTAAAGAAGCCCTCAATATGAACATTTATTTCATGAGGCTCAGTTAAGTGCGAACCGTCATCTAATGTAAGCTTGTCGATCACCGTTCGCCTTTTCCTCTGCTCCTTTAACTGGAAAGTTGAAATACTTTCGCCACATAGACGTGTTTCGTTTATGCGGGCGAAGTCCTCAGAAAAACGCCTCTGGAGCATTAGCATTTTTCCTTTCACACAATTGATATTTACTAACTCACATGGGTCAGAAAGATATCTCTCGTATGCGGACCTCAACTCTCTGTAAAGGAGTTCATGATGCAAGCGGAAACTTTGATAGCGTTCATTTGTTTTCCACCGGAAAAACGATTTTATTTTAGGCTTCGCGAGCTCAACCCACCACTGCATCCACGAGCCGTAATTTCTTCGCTGTCTGGTCCAATAGTTCCATTTGCATCTGAACTCCCCCAGATTTTGTTCGGATAGCACGTGTGGTCTCAGTTGCCAATAGCCGTTGCTGCGCATACGACTCGGCGCGATTGGTAGGCAGAGACGAACGGTGAGAGCCTTGTGATCCGAAAAGGAAAGGACATGCATACCGGTCGCTCTTAACTGTGTTTTCAGTGAGGAAGAAACATAACACCGATCGATACGTGATCCAGAACCACTGGTGACATAAGAATACTCCACCTCGTTTCCTCGGAGAGCCTCCCAGCTGTCACACAAACCCATGTTATTTACCGCGTTTCGCAAAGAAAGGCTGAAATTTCTCGCGCCCGTCACATCCTTCGATTCCAACACACAGTTGAAGTCGCCCGCGAGAATAACATGATCACATGCATTCCGCAGATAGAATGGTAACGTTTGTTCGAAAAAATCCTCCCTCTCCGCTCTCCGCTGACTCCCTGATGGAGCGTAAACATTGCATAGGGTGGCATTACTCTCAAGCCGAAGACAAATTAGACGTGAATCCAAGCTGCGTTCAACATGAGAGAATTTTAGGTGGTCACGTAAAGCAATCGCCGTACCTCTCTCCACCACGTTAACATTGCTAGTAACATTGTATCCAGGAATCGAGAGATCTGCACAACACACTTCCTGAAGAAATATGATGTCCAAGTCCATCGTCCGAATAAATGTCCTGAGGGCTTCTAATTTTGTCGCATTAGATATTGCATTAATGTTAATAGTTGCTAAATTATAGCTACCATTAACAACACGATTTGTTTTGTTTGTATCCATTGCGACAAAATTAAAATCATGGTTGTGTAGTGGTGAGCCGCTTGGGAGGCCGACCAGGCTTGCGCTTGGTCACGCTCGTAAAGCTAAGTGTTGATGAACTTGAGGCGTCACTCTCGTTATCCGTCTCCGGAAATTGTTTGCGTTTTACCGCAAACTGTTCATCTAATGAGCAGATGGGAAAGGAGGAGGAAGGAATTATGAGCGGTGCTTTGAACATTACCGCCGTGCAGTCCACTCTCATGTGTTCGTTTGCCGTGGCGGCTAGAACGGTGGCATCAGTAGCGGCAGCGGCAGCAGAAGCAGCAGGTGCAGCGGCAGGAGCAGCGGCAGGAGCAACAGCAGCAGCAGCGGCAGGAGCGGCGACAAGAGCGGCGGCAGGAACAGCGGCAGGAGCGGCAGCAGGAGCGTCGGCAGGAGCAGCGGTAGGAGCGGCGGCAGGAGCGTCGGCAGGAACAGCGGCAGGAGCGGTGGCAGACGCTGTGGCTGACGTAACTGCAGCATGCATAGCAACCACCGTAGTGTTTGAAGCAGAATAATTAATATTCGCTTTTCTTTGGGGTTGCTCTTCCCTGGCTTTTTTGTTCGGTTTCGGGCTTGACGGCCGAACGTTAGAAACCGGCACGATCGGGATGACCAGTCGGTTAGCTATTTTTGATGCGCCTGCTGGACGTTGCGGTGCTGTGTTTTGAGCAGCACTTGACGAGGGCGGTGTTGTATTAGTAAGCGTAGTGATTCTTACCTTTCCTCTACGTCCGCGTCCTTTAGTGTTAGTGCCTGCCACTGATGGTGAAGTTGTAACTTCTGTTGGTGTGGGAGTCTGCCGTACGGCTCCAGCGTATGATTTTTCGTTGTTCCGAAAGTAACACACGCGGTTTTGGATGCAACTGAGACCGTGGTGTACGGCTTCATTGCAGTGACGACACGTTTGTTGTTGTCCTCGATAGATCACCCCTGTCACCTCTCCGCACACAGTGATGAAAGATGGTATGGGCTTAGCCAGTTTAATGCGGACAATGCGCACACCCGACGGGATCCCAGCTAGCCGCGTTTCTGCGCCCCAAACGCCGGGAACAATCGTGAGTACCTCACCAAAACCGCCCAGTTCAGCAACAACATCTGCGTCGGGAATCCCTGGTGGCAGATCGCGCACTTTCACCTCTGTCGCATCATCCACCATCTCGATTGCGATCTTGTGCTGCTTCCCCTCGTGCGTGACGAAGTGTTTCCCGTTGTGCTCGTTCACTATGGCCAATGCACGTTCGAGTGTTGGCATGGTAACATATACTGCACTTTATGCAGTGTTCCGTTGCACCATCGAGACATCCGCGCCAGTTTAAAGAACGGTAAACAGAAAATCTGCCGTTTCGTCTAGCGTTGGTCTAAAAGGAGCTTCCGAATAATCGATACGGAAGGTGTTACTTCCGTACCGCTGAAACTTGCTCATGATGGCTTGCAAATTCATCAAAACACGTCCTCTCACTTTGACGTTTACAAGCGTACTGGTAGATGGCAACACAATTCAACATCAAATTTCAAGCCCATTCAAATAGTGCAAGATGGCTTCATTTGGATGAAATATGGCCGTAACAACGATAATAGATGGCAACAAAATTCAACATCAAATTTCAAGGCCATTCAAATAGTGCAAGATGGCTTCATTTGGATGAAGCATAGACCTAACAACGATAACAGATGGCAACAAAATTCAACATCAAATTTCAAGGCCATTCAAATAGTGCAAGATGGCTTCATTTGGATGAAACATGGCCGTAACAACGATAATAGATGGCAACAAAACTCAATCTCAAATTTCAAGGACATTCAAATAGTGCAATATGGCTTCATTTGGATGAAACATGGCGATTACAACGAAAAGAGATGGCAACAAAATTCAACATCAAATTTCAAGGCCATTCAAATAGTGCAAGATGGCTTCATTTGGATGAAACATGGCCGTAACAACGATAATAGATGGCAACAAAATTCAACATCAAATTTCAAGGCCATTCAAATAGTGCAAGATGGCTTCATTTGGATGAAACATGGCCGTAACAACGATAATAGATGGCAACAAAATTCAACATCAAATTTCAAGGCCATTCAAATAGTGCAAGATGGCTTCATTTGGATGAAACATGGCCGTAACAACGATAATAGATGGCAACAAAACTCAACATCAAATTTCAAGGCCATTCAAATAATGCATTATGGCTTCATTTGGATGAAACATGGCCGTAACAACGATAATAGATGGCAACAAAATTCAACATCAAATTTCAAGGACATTCAAATAGTGCAAGATGGCTTCATTTGGATGAAACATGGCCGTAACAACGATAATAGATGGCAACAAAATTCAACATCAAATTTCAAGGCCATTGAAATAGTGCAAGATGGCTTCATTTGGATGAAATATGGCCGTAACAACGATAATAGATGGCAACAAAATTCAACATCAAATTTCAAGGCCATTCAAATAGTGCAAGATGGCTTCATTTGGATGAAACATGGCCGTAACAACGATAATAGATGGCAACAAAATTCAACATCAAATTTCAAGGCCATTCAAATAGTGCAAGATGGCTTCATTTGGATGAAACATGGCCGTAACAACGATAATAGATGGCAACAAAACTCAACATCAAATTTCAAGGCCATTCAAATAGTGCAAGATGGCTTCATTTGGATGAAACATGGCCGTAACAACGATAATAGATGGCAACAAAACTCAACATCAAATTTCAAGGCCATTCAAATAGTGCAAGATGGCTTCATTTGGATGAAACATGGCCGTAACAACGATAATAGATGGCAACAAAACTCAATATCAAATTTCAAGGCCATTCAAATAGTGCAAGATGGCTTCATTTGGATGAAACATGGCCGTAACAACGATAATAGATGGCAACAAAATTCAACATCAAATTTCAAGGCCATTCAAATAGTGCAAGATGGCTTCATTTGGATGAAACATGGCCGTAACAACGATAATAGATGGCAACAAAACTCAACATCAAATTTCAAGGCCATTCAAATAGTGCAAGATGGCTTCATTTGGATGAAACATGGCCGTAACAACGATAATAGATGGCAACAAAACTCAACATCAAATTTCAAGGCCATTCAAATAATGCATTATGGCTTCATTTGGATGAAACATGGCCGTAACAACGATAATAGATGGCAACAAAATTCAACATCAAATTTCAAGGCCATTCAAATAGTGCAAGATGGTTTCATTTGGATGAAATATGGCCGTAACAACGATAATAGATGGCAACAAAATTCAACATCAAATTTCAAGCCCATTCAAATAGTGCAAGATGGCTTCATTTGGATGAAAAATGGCCGTAACAACGATAATAGATGGCAACAAAATTCAACATCAAATTTCAAGGCCATTCAAATAGTGCAAGATGGCTTCATTTGGATGAAACATGGCCGTAACAACGATAATAGATGGCAACAAAATCAACATCAAATTTCAAGGCCATTCAAATAGTGCAAGATGGCTTCATTTGGATGAAACATGGCCGTAACAACGATAATAGATGTCAACAAATGGTTTCATTTGGATGAAACATGGCCGTAACAACGATAATAGATGGCAACAAAATTCAACATCAAATTTCAAGGCCATTCAAATAGTGCAAGATGGCTTCATTTGGATGAAACATGGCCGTTACAACGATAATAGATGTCAACAAAATTCAACATCAAATTTCAAGGCCATTCAAATAGTGCAAGATGGCTTCATTTGGATGAAACATGGCCGTAACAACGATAATAGATGGCAACAAAACTCAATCTCAAATTTCAAGGACATTCAAATAGTGCAATATGGCTTCATTTGGATGAAACATGGCCGTAACAACGATAATAGATGGCAACAAAACTCAACATCAAATTTCAAGGCCATTCAAATAGTGCAAGATGGCTTCATTTGGATGAAACATGGCCGTAACAACGATAATAGATGTCAACAAATGGTTTCATTTGGATGAAATATGGCCGTAACAACGATAATAGATGGCAACAAAACTCAATCTCAAATTTCAAGGACATTCAAATAGTGCAATATGGCTTCATTTGGATGAAACATGGCCGTAACAACGATAATAGATGGCAACAAAATTCAACATCAAATTTCAAGGCCATTCAAATAGTGCAAGATGGCTTCATTTGGATGAAGCATAGACCTAAC
Source organism: Anopheles gambiae (assembly GCF_943734735.2). NCBI lineage: Eukaryota > Metazoa > Arthropoda > Insecta > Diptera > Culicidae > Anopheles > Anopheles gambiae. The sequence goes on from NW_026902714.1 coordinate 1,841,364, forward strand.
AACGATAATAGATTACAACAAAATTCAACATCAAATTTCAAGGCCATTCTAATAGTGCAAGATGGCTTCATTTGGATGAAACATGGCCGTAACAACGATAATAGATGGCAACAAAACTCAATCTCAATTTTCAAGGACATTCAAATAGTGCAATATGGCTTCATTTGGATGAAACATGGCCGTAACAACGAAAAGAGATGGCAACAAAATTCAACATCAAATTTCAAGGCCATTCAAATAGTGCAAGATGGCTTCATTTGGATGAAATATGGCCGTAACAACGATAATAGATGGCAAAAAAACTCAACATCAAATTTCAAGGCCATTCAAATAGTGCAAGATGGCTTCATTTGGATGAAACATGGCCGTAACAACGATAATAGATGGCAACAAAATTCAACATCAAATTTCAAGGCCATTCAAATAGTGCAAGATGGCTTCATTTGGATGAAACATGGCCGTAACAACGATAATAGATGGCAACAAAATTCAACATCAAATTTCAAAGCCATTCAAATAGTGCAAGATGGCTTCATTTGGATGAAATATGGCGATAACAACGATAATAGATGGCAACAAAATTCAACATCAAATTTCAAGGCCATTCAAATAGTGCAAGATGGCTTTATTTGGATGAAACATGGCCGTAACAACGACAATAGATGGCAACAAAATTCAACATCAAATTTCAAGGCCATTCAAATAGTGCAAGATGGCTTCATTTGGATGAAACATGGCCGTAACAACGATAAAAGATGGCAACAAAATTCAACATCAAATTTCAAAGCCATTCAAATAGTGCAAGATGGCTTCATTTGGATGAAACATGGCCGTAACAACGATAATAGATGGCAACAAAATTCAACATCAAATTTCAAGGCCATTCAAATAGTGCAAGATGGCTTCATTTGGATGAAACATGGCCGTAACAACGATAATAGATCGCAACAAAACTCAACATCAAATTTCAAGGCCAATGAAATAGTGCAATATGGCTTCATTTGGATGAAATATGGCAGTAACAACGATAATAGATGGCAACAAAATTCAACATCAAATTTCAAGGCCATTCAAATAGTGCAATATGGCTTCATTTGGATGAAACATGGCCGTAACAACGATAATAGATGGCAACAAAACTCAACATCAAATTTCAAGGCCATTCAAATAGTGCAACATGGCTTCATTTGGATGAAACATGGCCGTAACAACGATAATAGATGGCAACAAAATTCAACATCAAATTTCAAGGCCATTCAAATAGTGCAAGATGGCTTCATTTGGATGAAACATGACCGTAACAACGATAATAGATGGCAACAAAATTCAACATCAAATTTCAAGGCCATTCAAATAGTGCAAGATGGCTTCATTTGGATGAAACATGGAAGTAACGACGATAATAGATGGCAACAAAATTCAACATCAAATTTCAAAGCCATTGAAATAGTGCAAGATGGCTTCATTTGGATGAAATATGGCCGTAACAACGATAATAGATGGCAACACAATTCAACATCAAATTTCAAGGACATTCAAATAGTGCAAGATGGCTTCATTTGGATGAAACATGGCCGTAACAACGATAATAGATGGCAACAAAATTCAACATCAAATTTCAAGGCCATTGAAAGAGTGCAAGATGGCTTCATTTGGATGAAACATGGCCGTAACAACGATAATAGATGGCAACAAAATTCAACATCAAATTTCAAAGCCATTGAAATAGTGCAAGATGGCTTCATTTGGATGAAATATGGCCGTAACAACGATAATAGATGGCAACAAAATTCAACATCAAATTTCAAGGACATTCAAATAGTGCAAGATGGCTTCATTTGGATGAAACATGGCCGTAACAACGATAATAGATGGCAACAAAACTCAACATCAAATTTCAAGGCCATTGAAATAGTGCAAGATGGCTTCATTTGGATGAAACATGGCCGTAACAACGATAATAGATGGCAACAAAATTCAACATCAAATTTCAAAGCCATTGAAATAGTGCAAGATGGCTTCATTTGGATGAAATATGGCGATAACAACGATAATAGATGGCAACAAAATTCAACATCAAATTTCAAGGCCATTGAAATAGTGCAAGATGGCTTCATTTGGATGAAATATGGCCGTAACAACGATAATAGATGGCAACAAAATTCAACATCAAATTTCAAGGCCATTCAAATAGTGCAAGATGGCTTCATTTGGATGAAACATGGCCGTAACAACGATAATAGATGGCAACAAAATTCAACATCAAATTTCAAGGCCATTCAAATAGTGCAAGATGGCTTCATTTGGATGAAACATGGCCGTAACAACGATAATAGATGGCAACAAAACTCAACATCAAATTTCAAGGCCATTCAAATAGTGCAAGATGGCTTCATTTGGATGAAACATGGCCGTAACAACGATAATAGATGGCAAAAAAAACTCAACATCAAATTTCAAGGCCATTCAAATAATGCATTATGGCTTCATTTGGATGAAACATGGCCGTAACAACGATAATAGATGGCAACAAAATTCAACATCAAATTTCAAGGCCATTCAAATAGTGCAAGATGGTTTCATTTGGATGAAATATGGCCGTAACAACGATAATAGATGGCAACAAAATTCAACATCAAATTTCAAGCCCATTCAAATAGTGCAAGATGGCTTCATTTGGATGAAAAATGGCCGTAACAACGATAATAGATGGCAACAAAATTCAACATCAAATTTCAAGGCCATTCAAATAGTGCAAGATGGCTTCATTTGGATGAAACATGGCCGTAACAACGATAATAGATGGCAACAAAATTCAACATCAAATTTCAAGGCCATTCAAATAGTGCAAGATGGCTTCATTTGGATGAAACATGGCCGTAACAACGATAATAGATGGCAACAAATGGTTTCATTTGGATGAAACATGGCCGTAACAACGATAATAGATGGCAACAAAACTCAACATCAAATTTCAAGGCCATTCAAATAGTGCAAGATGGCTTCATTTGGATGAAACATGGCCGTAACAATGATAATAGATGGCAACAAACTTCAACATCAAATTTCAAGGCCATTCAAATAGTGCAAGATGGCTTCATTTGGATGAAACATGGCCGTAACAACGATAATAGATGGCAACAAAACTCAACATCAAATTTCAAGGCCATTCAAATGGTGCAATATGGCTTCATTTGGATGAAAAATGGCCGTAACAACGATAATAGATGGCAAAAAAACTCAACATCAAATTTCAAGGCCATTCAAATAGTGCAAGATGGCTTCATTTGGATGAAACATGGCCGTAACAACGATAATAGATGTCAACAAAATTCAACATCAAATTTCAAGGCCATTCAAATAGTGCAAGATGGCTTCATTTGGATGAAACATGGCCGTAACAACGATAATAGATGGCAACAAAACTCAATCTCAAATTTCAAGGACATTCAAATAGTGCAAGATGGCTTCATTTGGATGAAACATGGCCGTAACAACGATAATAGATGGCAACAAAATCCAACATCAAATTTCAAGGCCATTCAAATAGTGCAAGATGGCTTCATTTGGATGAAGCATAGACCTAACAACGATAATAGATGGCAACAAAATTCAACATCAAATTTCAAGGCCATTCAAATAGTGCAAGATGGCTTCATTTGGATGAAACATGGCCGTAACAACGATAATAGATGGCAAAAAAACTCAACATCAAATTTCAAGGCCATTCAAATGGTGCAATATGGCTTCATTTGGATGAAACATGGCCGTAACAACGATAATAGATGGCAACAAAATTCAACATCAAATTTCAAGGCCATTCAAATAGTGCAAGATGGCTTCATTTGGATGAAATATGGCCATTACAACGATAATAGATGGCAACAAAATTCAACATCAAATTTCAAGCCCATTCAAATAGTGCAATATGGCTTCATTTGGATGAAACATGGCCGTAACAACGATAATAGATGGCAACAGAACTGAACATCAAATTTCAAGGCCATTCAAATAGTGCAAGATGGCTTCATTTGGATGAAACATGGCCGTAACAACGATAATAGATGGCAACAAAATTCAACATCAAATTTCAAGGCCATTCAAATAGTGCAAGATAGCTTCATTTGGATGAAACATGGCCGTAACAACGAAAAGAGATGGCAACAAAATTCAACATCAAATTTCAAGGCCGTTCAAATAGTGCAAGATGGCTTCATTTGGATGAAACATGGCCGTAACAACGATAGTAGATGGCAACAAAATTCAACATCAAATTTCAAAGCCATTGAAATAGTGCAAGATGGCTTCATTTGGATGAAATATGGCCATAACAACGATAATAGATGGCAACAAAATTCAACATCAAATTTCAAGGCCATTGAAATAGTGCAAGATGGCTTCATTTGGATGAAACATGGCCGTAACAACGATAATAGATTGCAACAAAATTCAACATCAAATTTCAAGGCCATTCAAATAGTGCAAGATGGCTTCATTTGGATGAAACATGGCCGTAACAACGATAATAGATGGCAACAAAACTCAATCTCAAATTTCAAGGCCATTCAAATAGTGCAAGATGGCTTCGTTTGGATGAAACATGGCCGTAACAACGATAATAGATGGCAACAAAATTCAACATCAAATTTCAAGGCCATTCAAATAGTGCAAGATGGCTTCATTTGGATGAAACATGGCCGTAACAACGATAATAGATGGCAACAAAATTCAACATCAAATTTCAAGGCCATTGAATTAAAGCAAGATGCCTTTATTTGGATGAAACATGGCCGTAACAACGATAATAGATGGCAACAAAATTAAACATCAAACTTCAAGGCCATTGAAATAGTGCAAGATGGCTTCATTTGGATGAAACATGGCCGTAACAACGATAATAGATGGCAACAAAATTCAACATCAAATTTCAAGGCCATTCAAATAGTGCAAGATGGCTTCATTTGGATGAAACATGGCCGTAACAACGATAATAGATGGCAACAAAATTCAACATCAAATTTCAAGGACATTCAAATAGTGCAAGATGGCTTCGTTTGGATGAAACATGGCCGTAACAACGATAATAGATGGCAACAAAATTCAACATCAAATTTCAAGGCCATTCAAATAGTGCAAGATGGCTTCATTTGGATGAAACATGGCCGTAACAACGATAATAGATGGCAACAAAATTCAACATCAAATTTCAAGGCCATTCAAATAGTGCAAGATGGCTTCATTTGGATGAAACATGGCCGTAACAACGATAATAGATGGCAAAAAAACTCAACATCAAATTTCAAGGCCATTCAAATAGTGCAAGATGGCTTCATTTGGATGAAATATGGCCGTAACAACGATAATAGATGGCAACAAAATTCAACATCAAATTTCAAGGACATTCAAATAGTGCAAGATGGCTTCATTTGGATATAACATGGCCGTAACAACGATAATAGATGGCAACAAAACTCAACATCAAATTTCAAAACCATTGAAATAGTGCAAGATGGCTTCATTTGGATGAAATATGGCCGTAACAACGATAATAGATGGCAACAAAATTCAACATCAAATTTCAAGGACATTCAAATAGTGCAAGATGGCTTCATTTGGATGAAACATGGCCGTAACAACGATAATAGATGGCAACAAAATTCAATATCAAATTTCAAAGCCATTGAAATAGTGCAAGATGGCTTCATTTGGATGAAATATGGCCGTAACAACGATAATAGATGGCAACAAAATTCAACATCAAATTTCAAGGACATTCAAATAGTGCAAGATGGCTTCATTTGGATGAAACATGGCCGTAACAACGATAATAGATGGCAACAAAATTCAACATCAAATTTCAAGGCCATTCAAATAGTGCAAGATGGCTTCATTTGGATATAACATGGCCGTAACAACGATAATAGATCGCAACAAAACTCAACATCAAATTTCAAGGCCATTGAAATAGTGCAATATGGCTTCATTTGGATGAAGCACGACCATAACAACGATAATAGATGGCAACAAAATTCAACATCAAATTTCAAGGCCATTCAAATAGTGCAAGATGGCTTCATTTGGATGAAACATGGCCGTAACAACGATAATAGATGGCAACAAAACTCAACATCAAATTTCAAGGCCATTCAAATGGTGCAATATGGCTTCATTTGGATGAAACATGGCCGTAACAACGATAATAGATGGCAACAAAATTCAACATCAAATTTCATGGCCATTCAAATAGTGCAAGATGGCTTCATTTGGATGAAACATGGCCGTAACAACGATAATAGATGGCAACAAAATTCAACATCAAATTTCAAGGCCATTCAAATAGTGCAAGATGGCTTCATTTGGATGAAACATGGAAGTAACGACGATAATAGATGGCAACAAAATTCAACATCAAATTTCAAAGCCATTGAAATAGTGCAAGATGGCTTCATTTGGATGAAATATGGCCGTAACAACGATAATAGATGGCAACAAAATTCAACATCAAATTTCAAGGCCATTCAAATAGTGCAAGATGGCTTCATTTGGATGAAACATGGCCGTAACAACGATAATAGATGGCAACAAAATTCAACATCAAATTTCAAGGCCATTGAATTAGTGCAAGATGGCTTCATTTGGATGAAATATGGCCGTAACAACGATAATAGATGGCAACAAAATTCAACATCAAATTTAAAGGCCATTCAAATAGTGCAAGATGGCTTCATTTGGATGAAACATGGCCGTAACAACAATAATAGATTGCAAAAAAAACTAAACATCAAATTTCAAGGCCAATGAATTAGTGCAAGATGGCTTCATTTGGATGAAACATGGCCGTAACAACGATAATAGATGGCAACAAAATTCAACATCAAATTTCAAGGCCATTCAAATAGTGCAAGATGGCTTCATTTGGATGAAACACGGCCGTAACAACGATAATAGATGGCAAAAAAAACTAAACATCAAATTTCAAGGCCATTTAAATAGTGCAATATGACTTCATTTGGATATAACATGGCCGTAACAACGATAATAGATGGCAACAAAACTCAACATCAAATTTCAAGGCCATTGAATTAGAGCAATATGCCTTTATTTGGATGAAACATGGCCGTAACAACGATAATAGATGGCAACAAAATTCAACATCAAATTTCAAGGCCATTCAAATAGTGCCAGATGGCTTCATTTTGATGAAACACGGCCGTAACAACAATAATAGATGGCAACAAAATTCAACATCAAATTTCAAGGCCATTCAAATAGTGCAAGATGGCTTCATTTGGATGAAACACGGCCGTAACAACGATAATAGATGGCAACAAAATTCAACATCAAATTTCAAGGCCATTCAAATAGTGCAAGATGGCTTCATTTGGATGAAACATGGCCGTAACAACGATAATAGATGGCAACAAAATTCAACATCAAATTTCAAGGCCATTGAATTAGTGCAAGATGGCTTCATTTGGATGAAGCACGACCATAACAACGATAATAGATGACAACAAAATTCAACATCAAATTTCAAGGCCATTCAAATAGTGCAATATGGCTTCATTTGGATGAAACATGGCCGTAACAACGATAATAGATGGCAACAAAATTCAACATCAAATTTCAAGGCCATTCAAATAGTGCAAGATGGCTTCATTTGGATGAAGCACGACCATAACAACGATAATAGATGGCAAAAAAACTCAACATCAAATTTCAAGGCCATTCAAATAGTGCAAGATGGATTCATTTGGATGAAACATGGCCGTAACAACGATAATAGATGGCAATAAAATTCAACATCAAATTTCAAGGCCATTCAAATAGTGCAAGATGGCTTCATTTGGATGAAACATGGCCGTAACAACGATAATAGATGGCAACAAAATTCAACATCAAATTTCAAGGCCATTGAATTAGTGCAAGATGGCTTCATTTGGATGAAGCACGACCATAACAACGATAATAGATGACAACAAAATTCAACATCAAATTTCAAGGCCATTCAAATAGTGCAATATGGCTTCATTTGGATGAAACATGGCCGTAACAACGATAATAGATGGCAACAAAACTCAACATCAAATTTCAAGGCCATTTAATTAGAGCAAGATACCTTTATTTGGATGAAACATGGCCGTAACAACGATAATAGATGGCAACAAAACTCAACATCAAATTTCAAGGCCATTCAAATAGTGCAAGATGGCTTCATTTGGATGAAACATGGCCGTAACAACGATAATAGATGGCAACAAAATTCAACATCAAATTTCAAGGCCATTCAAATAGTGCAAGATGGCTTCATTTGGATGAAACATGGCCGTAACAACAATAATAGATGGCAAAAAAAACTAAACATCAAATTTCAAGGCCAATGAATTAGTGCAAGATGGCTTCATTTGGATGAAACATGGCCGTAACAACGATAATAGATGGCAACAAAATTCAACATCAAATTTCAAGGCCATTGAATTAGTGCAAGATGGCTTCATTTGGATGAAGCACGACCATAACAACGATAATAGATGGCAAAAAAACTCAACATCAAATTTCAAGGCCATTCAAATAGTGCAAGATGGCTTCATTTGGATGAAACATGGCCGTAACAACGATAATAGATGGCAACAAAACTCAACATCAAATTTCAAGGCCATTCAAATAGTGCAAGATGGCTTCATTTGGATGAAACATGGCCGTAACAACGATAATAGATGGCAACAAAATTCAACATCAAATTTCAAGGCCATTCAAATAGTGCAAGATGGCTTCATTTGGATGAAACATGGCCGTAACAACGATAATAGATGGCAACAAAATTCAACATCAAATTTCAAAGCCATTCAAATAGTGCAAGATGGCTTCATTTGGATGAAATATGGCGATAACAACGATAATAGATGGCAACAAAATTCAACATCAAATTTCAAGGCCATTCAAATAGTGCAAGATGGCTTCATTTGGATGAAACATGGCCGTAACAACGACAATAGATGGCAACAAAATTCAACATCAAATTTCAAGGCCATTCAAATAGTGCAAGATGGCTTCATTTGGATGAAACATGGCCGTAACAACGATAAAAGATGGCAACAAAATTCAACATCAAATTTCAAAGCCATTCAAATAGTGCAAGATGGCTTCATTTGGATGAAACATGGCCGTAACAACGATAATAGATGGCAACAAAATTCAACATCAAATTTCAAGGCCATTCAAATAGTGCAAGATGGCTTCATTTGGATGAAACATGGCCGTAACAACGATAATAGATCGCAACAAAACTCAACATCAAATTTCAAGGCCAATGAAATAGTGCAATATGGCTTCATTTGGATGAAATATGGCAGTAACAACGATAATAGATGGCAACAAAATTCAACATCAAATTTCAAGGCCATTCAAATAGTGCAATATGGCTTCATTTGGATGAAACATGGCCGTAACAACGATAATAGATGGCAACAAAACTCAACATCAAATTTCAAGGCCATTCAAATAGTGCAACATGGCTTCATTTGGATGAAACATGGCCGTAACAACGATAATAGATGGCAACAAAATTCAACATCAAATTTCAAGGCCATTCAAATAGTGCAAGATGGCTTCATTTGGATGAAACATGACCGTAACAACGATAATAGATGGCAACAAAATTCAACATCAAATTTCAAGGCCATTCAAATAGTGCAAGATGGCTTCATTTGGATGAAACATGGAAGTAACGACGATAATAGATGGCAACAAAATTCAACATCAAATTTCAAAGCCATTGAAATAGTGCAAGATGGCTTCATTTGGATGAAACATGGCCGTAACAACGATAATAGATGGCAACACAATTCAACATCAAATTTCAAGGACATTCAAATAGTGCAAGATGGCTTCATTTGGATGAAACATGGCCGTAACAACGATAATAGATGACAACAAAATTCAACATCAAATTTAAAGGCCATTGAAAGAGTGCAAGATGGCTTCATTTGGATGAAACATGGCCGTAACAACGATAATAGATGGCAACAAAATTCAACATCAAATTTCAAAGCCATTGAAATAGTGCAAGATGGCTTCATTTGGATGAAATATGGCCGTAACAACGATAATAGATGGCAACAAAATTCAACATCAAATTTCAAGGACATTCAAATAGTGCAAGATGGCTTCATTTGGATGAAACATGGCCGTAACAACGATAATAGATGGCAACAAAACTCAACATCAAATTTCAAGGCCATTGAAATAGTGCAAGATGGCTTCATTTGGATGAAACATGGCCGTAACAACGATAATAGATGGCAACAAAATTCAACATCAAATTTCAAAGCCATTGAAATAGTGCAAGATGGCTTCATTTGGATGAAATATGGCGATAACAACGATAATAGATGGCAACAAAATTCAACATCAAATTTCAAGGCCATTGAATTAGTGCAAGATGGCTTCATTTGGATGAAATATGGCCGTAACAACGATAATAGATGGCAACAAAATTCAACATCAAATTTCAAGGCCATTCAAATAGTGCAAGATGGCTTCATTTGGATGAAACATGGCCGTAACAACGATAATAGATGGCAACAAAATTCAACATCAAATTTCAAGGCCATTCAAATAGTGCAAGATGGCTTCATTTGGATGAAACATGGCCGTAACAACGATAATAGATGGCAACAAAACTCAACATCAAATTTCAAGGCCATTCAAATAGTGCAAGATGGCTTCATTTGGATGAAACATGGCCGTAACAACGATAATAGATGGCAACAAAACTCAACATCAAATTTCAAGGCCATTCAAATAATGCATTATGGCTTCATTTGGATGAAACATGGCCGTAACAACGATAATAGATGGCAACAAAATTCAACATCAAATTTCAAGGCCATTCAAATAGTGCAAGATGGTTTCATTTGGATGAAATATGGCCGTAACAACGATAATAGATGGCAACAAAATTCCACATCAAATTTCAAGCCCATTCAAATAGTGCAAGATGGCTTCATTTGGATGAAAAATGGCCGTAACAACGATAATAGATGGCAACAAAATTCAACATCAAATTTCAAGGCCATTCAAATAGTGCAAGATGGCTTCATTTGGATGAAACATGGCCGTAACAACGATAATAGATGGCAACAAAATTCAACATCAAATTTCAAGGCCATTCAAATAGTGCAAGATGGCTTCATTTGGATGAAACATGGCCGTAACAACGATAATAGATGTCAACAAATGGTTTCATTTGGATGAAACATGGCCGTAACAACGATAATAGATGGCAACAAAACTCAACATCAAATTTCAAGGCCATTCAAATAGTGCAAGATGGCTTCATTTGGATGAAAAATGGCCGTAACAACGATAATAGATGGCAACAAACTTCAACATCAAATTTCAAGGCCATTCAAATAGTGCAAGATGGCTTCATTTGGATGAAACATGGCCGTAACAACGATAATAGATGGCAACAAAACTCAACATCAAATTTCAAGGCCATTCAAATGGTGCAATATGGCTTCATTTGGATGAAAAATGGCCGTAACAACGATAATAGATGGCAAAAAAACTCAACATCAAATTTCAAGGCCATTCAAATAGTGCAAGATGGCTTCATTTGGATGAAACATGGCCGTAACAACGATAATAGATGTCAACAAAATTCAACATCAAATTTCAAGGCCATTCAAATAGTGCAAGATGGCTTCATTTGGATGAAACATGGCCGTAACAACGATAATAGATGGCAACAAAACTCAATCTCAAATTTCAAGGACATTCAAATAGTGCAATATGGCTTCATTTGGATGAAACATGGCCGTAACAACGATAATAGATGGCAACAAAATCCAACATCAAATTTCAAGGCCATTCAAATAGTGCAAGATGGCTTCATTTGGATGAAGCATAGACCTAACAACGATAATAGATGGCAACAAAATTCAACATCAAATTTCAAGGCCATTCAAATAGTGCAAGATGGCTTCATTTGGATGAAACATGGCCGTAACAACGATAATAGATGGCAAAAAAACTCAACATCAAATTTCAAGGCCATTCAAATGGTGCAATATGGCTTCATTTGGATGAAACATGGCCGTAACAACGATAATAGATGGCAACAAAATTCAACATCAAATTTCAAGGCCATTCAAATAGTGCAAGATGGCTTCATTTGGATGAAATATGGCCATTACAACGATAATAGATGGCAACAAAATTCAACATCAAATTTCAAGGCCATTCAAATAGTGCAAGATGGCTTCATTTGGATGAAACATGGCCGTAACAACGATAATAGATGGCAACAAAACTCAATCTCAAATTTCAAGGACATTCAAATAGTGCAATATGGCTTCATTTGGATGAAACATGGCCGTAACAACGATAATAGATGGCAACAAAATCCAACATCAAATTTCAAGGCCATTCAAATAGTGCAAGATGGCTTCATTTGGATGAAGCATAGACCTAACAACGATAATAGATGGCAACAAAATTCAACATCAAATTTCAAGGCCATTCAAATAGTGCAAGATGGCTTCATTTGGATGAAACATGGCCGTAACAACGATAATAGATGGCAACAAAATTCAACATCAAATTTCAAGGCCATTCAAATAGTGCAAGATGGCTTCATTTGGATGAAACATGACCGTAACAACGATAATAGATGGCAACAAAATTCAACATCAAATTTCAAGGCCATTCAAATAGTGCAAGATGGCTTCATTTGGATGAAACATGGAAGTAACGACGATAATAGATGGCAACAAAACTCAACATCAAATTTCAAAGCCATTGAAATAGTGCAAGATGGCTTCATTTGGATGAAACATGGCCGTAACAACGATAATAGATGGCAACACAATTCAACATCAAATTTCAAGGACATTCAAATAGTGCAAGATGGCTTCATTTGGATGAAACATGGCCGTAACAACGATAATAGATGACAACAAAATTCAACATCAAATTTCAAGGCCATTGAAAAGAGTGCAAGATGGCTTCATTTGGATGAAACATGGCCGTAACAACGATAATAGATGGCAACAAAATTCAACATCAAATTTCAAAGCCATTGAAATAGTGCAAGATGGCTTCATTTGGATGAAATATGGCCGTAACAACGATAATAGATGGCAACAAAATTCAACATCAAATTTCAAGGACATTCAAATAGTGCAAGATGGCTTCATTTGGATGAAACATGGGCCGAAACAACGATAATAGATGGCAACAAAACTCAACATCAAATTTCAAGGCCATTGAAATAGTGCAAGATGGCTTCATTTGGATGAAACATGGCCGTAACAACGATAATAGATGGCAACAAAATTCAACATCAAATTTCAAAGCCATTGAAATAGTGCAAGATGGCTTCATTTGGATGAAATATGGCGATAACAACGATAATAGATGGCAACAAAATTCAACATCAAATTTCAAGGCCATTGAATTAGTGCAAGATGGCTTCATTTGGATGAAATATGGCCGTAACAACGATAATAGATGGCAACAAAATTCAACATCAAATTTCAAGGCCATTCAAATAGTGCAAGATGGCTTCATTTGGATGAAACATGGCCGTAACAACGATAATAGATGGCAACAAAATTCAACATCAAATTTCAAGGCCATTCAAATAGTGCAAGATGGCTTCATTTGGATGAAACATGGCCGTAACAACGATAATAGATGGCAACAAAATTCAACATCAAATTTCAAGGCCATTGAAATAGTGCAAGATGGCTTCATTTGGATGAAACATGGCCGTAACAACGATAATAGATGGCAACAAAACTCAACATCAAATTTCAAGGCCATTCAAATAATGCATTATGGCTTCATTTGGATGAAACATGGCCGTAACAACGATAATAGATGGCAACAAAATTCAACATCAAATTTCAAGGCCATTCAAATAGTGCAAGATGGTTTCATTTGGATGAAATATGGCCGTAACAACGATAATAGATGGCAACAAAATTCAACATCAAATTTCAAGCCCATTCAAATAGTGCAAGATGGCTTCATTTGGATGAAAAATGGCCGTAACAACGATAATAGATGGCAACAAAATTCAACATCAAATTTCAAGGCCATTCAAATAGTGCAAGATGGCTTCATTTGGATGAAACATGGCCGTAACAACGATAATAGATGGCAACAAAATTCAACATCAAATTTCAAGGCCATTCAAATAGTGCAAGATGGCTTCATTTGGATGAAACATGGCCGTAACAACGATAATGCAAGATGGCTTCATTTGGATGAACATGGCCGTAACAACGATAATAGATGGCAACAAAACTCAACATCAAATTTCAAGGCCATTCAAATAGTGCAAGATGGCTTCATTTGGATGAAAAATGGCCGTAACAACGATAATAGATGGCAACAAACTTCAACATCAAATTTCAAGGCCATTCAAATAGTGCAAGATGGCTTCATTTGGATGAAACATGGCCGTAACAACGATAATAGATGGCAACAAAACTCAACATCAAATTTCTAGGCCATTCAAATGGTGCAATATGGCTTCATTTGGATGAAAAATGGCCGTAACAACGATAATAGATGGCAAAAAAACTCAACATCAAATTTCAAGGGCCATTCAAATAGTGCAAGATGGCTTCATTTGGATGAAACATGGCCGTAACAACGATAATAGATGTCAACAAAATTCAACATCAAATTTCAAGGCCATTCAAATAGTGCAAGATGGCTTCATTTGGATGAAACATGGCCGTAACAACGATAATAGATGGCAACAAAACTCAATCTCAAATTTCAAGGACATTCAAATAGTGCAATATGGCTTCATTTGGATGAAACATGGCCGTAACAACGATAATAGATGGCAACAAAATCCAACATCAAATTTCAAGGCCATTCAAATAGTGCAAGATGGCTTCATTTGGATGAAGCATAGACCTAACAACGATAATAGATGGCAACAAAATTCAACATCAAATTTCAAGGCCATTCAAATAGTGCAAGATGGCTTCATTTGGATGAAACATGGCCGTAACAACGATAATAGATGGCAAAAAAACTCAACATCAAATTTCAAGGCCATTCAAATGGTGCAATATGGCTTCATTTGGATGAAACATGGCCGTAACAACGATAATAGATGGCAACAAAATTCAACATCAAATTTCAAGGCCATTCAAATAGTGCAAGATGGCTTCATTTGGATGAAATATGGCCATTACAACGATAATAGATGGCAACAAAATTCAACATCAAATTTCAAGCCCATTCAAATAGTGCAATATGGCTTCATTTGGATGAAACATGGCCGTAACAACGATAATAGATGGCAACAAAACTCAACATCAAATTTCAAGGCCATTCAAATAGTGCAAGATGGCTTCATTTGGATGAAACATGGCCGTAACAACGATAATAGATGGCAACAAAATTCAACATCAAATTTCAAGGCCCATTCAAATAGTGCAAGATAGCTTCATTTGGATGAATCATGGCCGTAACAACGAAAAGAGATGGCAACAAAATTCAACATCAAATTTCAAGGCCATTCAAATAGTGCAAGATGGCTTCATTTGGATGAAACATGGCCGTAACAACGATAATAGATGGCAACAAAATTCAACATCAAATTTCAAGGCCATTGAAAGAGTGCAAGATGGCTTCATTTGGATGAAACATGGCCGTAACAACGATAATAGATGGCAACAAAACTCAATCTCAAATTTCAAGGACATTCAAATAGTGCAAGATGGCTTCATTTGGATGAAACATGGCCGTAACAACGATAATAGATGGCAACAAAATTCAACATCAAATTTCAAGGCCATTGAAAGAGTGCAAGATGGCTTCATTTGGATGAAATATGGCCATAACAACGATAATAGATGGCAACAAAATTCAACATCAAATTTCAAGGCCATTGAAATAGTGCAAGATGGCTTCATTTGGACGAAACATGGCCGTAACAACGATAATAGATTGCAACAAAATTCAACATCAAATTTCAAGGCCATTCAAATAGTGCAAGATGGCTTCATTTGGATGAAACATGGCCGTAACAACGATAATAGATGGCAACAAAACTCAATCTCAAATTTCAAGGACATTCAAATTGTGCAATATGGCTTCATTTGGATGAAACATGGCCGTAACAACGATAATAGATGGCAACAAAATTCAACATCAAATTTCAAGGCCATTGAATTAGTGCAAGATGCCTTTATTTGGATGAAACATGGCCGTAACAACGATAATAGATGGCAACAAAATTAAACATCAAACTTCAAGGCCATTGAAATAGTGCAAGATGGCTTCATTTGGATGAAACATGGCCGTAACAACGATAGTAGATGGCAACAAAATTCAACATCAAATTTCAAGGCCATTCAAATAGTGCAAGATGGCTTCATTTGGATGAAACATGGCCGTAACAACGATAATAGATGGCAACAAAATTCAACATCAAATTTCAAGGACATTCAAATAGTGCAAGATGGCTTCGTTTGGATGAAACATGGCCGTAACAACGATAATAGATGGCAACAAAATTCAACATCAAATTTCAAGGCCATTCAAATAGTGCAAGATGGCTTCATTTGGATGAAACATGGCCGTA